>NW_028280817.1:505000-620000 GCF_059751285.1 Brachycentrus maculatus
ATAGCAAACACCATGAAGTAGTTTAGATAATTAGTTAATAAATATAGTAATTTTTTGATGGTAATTTTTTTTATTATCAAATATTGAATGAGAACCTAAAATAAACATACATATATAACAAATTATTCTACATTTTTGATATCTCAACAAATATGAAGATCACTTAAACAGGTCATAAGCCCTGTAAATACCGAGACTTCCCGTATTCTTCTTAAACTATGTTAAGATATCAAAAAATGTAACAGACAACAATTTTTATTCTTAAAAAAATCCTTACACGTGCATTCAAAAATTCATCTCACAAAACACAAGAAAGCACCTCTCAGCAAAGCACACAAATTGCGATTAACACACTTATGGAAACGTATATAGAACTACAAGAACCAAAACTCAGATACACATCATTCCAAACCTGAAACATACAAACCTCGTTTAAAAAATTGAGGTAGAATGGTGAATGTTGCACGTGTGCAAAGTGATCACCTTAACAGCCAATGATAAGACATATATCAAAAGGTATTTTTTTATGTAAAGAAAAATATTTTTGTTTTATTATTTACAAAAATACTTCAATTTCATACTATTTCTGTGAGCCCAAGCGGCTAGTTAGGTATTACAAATATGTATTAAATTGTGGTAGAGTGTGGTCGAACCGAGAAACTTTGACTCACTAGTCACGAGTCCACGACATTAACCACGGGACCACAATCCGACACAATTAAAACATATTTCTAAAGTTTTGTCACATTTTTAATGTGTCCGAGTACTTGTTCACAAATCATGTCTCTATTAATAAACGCCAATTTGATCCATGAATATAATTCAATTTATTTGAATTTAGTCGAGCAAAAAAAGCTAATATAAATTAAATAAAAATTTCAAGTAAATTTATAAATGCACAAAAAAAGGATCGGCGCACAGGTCCTGCTAGTTAAATTGTTCGGATTTGATCCTCTTTTTGTCGTTTTGGAATTAATCGAGTTGGTTAGCTCGCTGCCTATACAAATATTTCTAACCACTTAACCCTTTCGCCACACGATATATGTGTACATATATCGTGATCGTACAGGAGAAAGTGAGCAACTAACAAAACGTAAAATGTTCAGGAGGGCCATTTTTATTACTTTTGCTTTGCAAGAAAATAAACATCAATGCAGTTAGTCATTTTAAAAAAGTCAATATATTATACCTCCAGGTTTAAAATCCTTTGAAATTTTTTCAGGGCAATATTAAGCTAGTAAGATATCAAATAGTCAATGATCTCGTTTTTATATATTTATTTAATACAAACTATTTTACTATATTTTCAGTATTTACTTGTAATCTTATTTTGTTTTAATTTTAATTTTAGTTTTACTTGGTAAATAACATTATGAATACATATAACAAATTAATAATGGATGTTTATTATCAGATTGGAGAAATCAATTTGAAATATATTTTTTTTACCTTATGTAGCTTAGTTTAATTTCACTTTTAAGTTTTACTTCAGTTTGTGAAGTGTTGTTCAATGATTTTGAACCATAAATAAATAAATAAATATTTCCACAAAATGACCGAATCATATTGATTTCATTTTTAATTTAAGTTTTACTTGGTAAATACCACTATTTTTAAAACGTGTTTCGATCCATTTCGTAATTTTTACAAAAACCGTATGTGACCCTAAGTCTTAAATTTAGAGCACTAGGTCTTTGAAAATGATACGGAATGCATTAAAAACAAAGAGAGATTACCACAAAGTGACCGCCGAACCAATAAATCAAATCATTAAAGTTTCCCCTTAAAATATCAACAGGGAATTTCATTTCCGTTCCCAAAGGGTTAGAATATTTTTTATACCCTTGTATTTATGTACCTCGATGCTAGAGAGATTCTTTATCCAGCCGGGGCATTCATAGAATTTCTCTGGACCCCAAACCACTTCGTAGACTCGATTCTGGAATAGGGCCTTATCCCTACCGACTGCCGATCGAACGGGAATCGGAAATCGAGTATGGGAATGGACCCACAGCGTGGTGGCATGATCAATCGAAGCCTGATTAAGCTATAAGTGTCTGTATTCCCAGATATTTAGAAGGATTTTAATATACATCGAATTAAAAGCACGTACATAATCATCTACTGAAGAGTCTACTAACTTGTATTTTATTCTTGAAAACACACAAAAAAAATAGATTTTGAGACAACTGTTTGCCTTGATATGGCGTTCACAAATTAATGTCATTAGGAATGAAAATCCTAATCAAGTTATGGACTAATGTCAAAACTAATATTTTTAAATGCCATAACAAGGCGAAACAATTGTCACAGAATTAATTTTCTGTGTTTTTTAACAATAAAATACAATTTGGTAGACTCAACAAATCAGGATTCGGACCTCACATACTATAAGAGTTTCTGCTTAGTAAAAAACTTCTTTACATCTCATCAATAGATGTCTGTAGTGAATTTCTAGTGATTCAAGAACAAGGTTTCTAAATTGGTTCATATATATAGAACTTCCAAGAATTTGAGTAGTGTGGTTGTCAATAATGGGTAGAATTGATGAATGTTACACGTGTGTAAAGTGATCACTCAAACCAGCCTATGACGGTCGTCAGCCCCGTAAATGCCCAGACTTCCATATTCTTCTTCATCTTTGATGAGATGTTAAAAATAAAAAAAAAACAAAAAATCAGTGTTTGATTTAACATTTAATACATGAATTAATCGATTGATTATATTTTAATTCATAATTTGAACCAATCTCATCAAACACTCATTAGCCTATTTATTGTAACTGCAGACAGTTGGTAGAATTCCATATTGAATTGTTGGGTACTATATTCAAAATAAAACACGGTTTTTTGGATTGAATTCTACATTTATTTATGTATAATTATATATTTATATTTTATGTACTCCTAGACCTAATAATAGCAATTATTGTTAGTATATAAGGCGTTTTGTTAATAATTTTAGTCAGTGTTTGATAAGTCCTAAGAAGACAAAACGCGTCACGTATACATAAATATACATAAATAAATGTAGAATTTAACCAAATAAACCTTGTTTAATTTTGGATATATTATTTAATTTTGGATATATTTTTGCATATATTACCCATCAAATACTCATTAGCCTGTTTATAATTTTAGTGTGTAAAATGTCCACTGTTTATCCTAACTCCTTGAAAGTATCAATTCCCATTCGGTTTTCATTATTAATATATATATAAATGAGCATTTAGAGCGGTGTCTTTCTTCACTCATCGAGTGTTTGATAATGTCCTAAGTAACAGTATGTTACATAAGTATGTAACATATACATAAATAAATGTAGAATTCAACCAAATAAACCTTGTTTAATTTTGGATATATAACCCATCAAACACTCATTAGCCTGTTTTGAATATTGAAAGCATTAACTTTGTGGATCATATTGATATATTATTTCGAGATATAAAAATACTTTGTGTTCTGATCCACTCACATTTTTATCAACCAACTAGTTTCGGCAACATCCTGTTGCCCTCTTCAGGGTTTCATTTATTACTAAATATATATATTTAAAAAGAAACAGTGTACAAATTGTTGGGTTTCAAAAGGGTAGGGGTGGGGGTAATGATGTTTTAAGGAGGGGTAAGAGCAAGGAAGGGGATAACTCTGTTTAGGTTGGGTTTGATTTTATGGCAAAAATATTAAAAATGGGACATTGACTTACGTTTATTTGATTGTTAATTATATTTAATTTTTGTTTAACAGCTTTTTTTATTTCTAAAACCTCTAAATTATTGATTTGACTAGTTCTGTTATTACAATGTAAAATTTCTATCTAAACTAGTTGGTTAAAAAATGTGAGTGGATCAGAACACAAAGTATTTTTATTTCTCGAAATAATATACTCATTAGCCTGTTTATAATTTTAGTGTGTAAAATGTCCACTGTTTATCCTAACTCCTTGAAAGTATCAATTCCCATTCGGTTTTCATTATTAATGTATATAAATGAACATTTAGAGCGGTGTCTTCTTAGGACATTATCAAACACTCATTGAGTGTTTGATAATGTCCTAAGTAACAGTATGTTACATAAGTATGTAACATATATATAAATAAATGTAGAATTAAACCAAATAAACCTTGTTTAATTTTGGATATATTACCCATCAAACACTCATTAGCCTGTTTATAATTTTAGTGTGTAAAAGTCCACTGTTTATCCTAACTCCTTGAAAGTATCAATTCCCATTCGGTTTTCATTATTAATATATATAAATGAGCATTTAGAGCGGTGTCGGGCTGGTGGCTCGCTGTTCCCCGCTGTCAGGTGTATTGTATTAATATGGATATCCAGTCCGTAGAGGAAAGGGTATACTCCATCCAGCGATATGGTTGGAGCTTTGTTGTTACATATGAGTGGAATGCAACCGGTGAAGTTGTCATAAGGACCGCTTAACTTTAGAGCGAAGCTTCTCCAACGTCAGGGAAATACAAAATATATATTTTTTATAAATCAATATATCGCTCACTCAAGAACGTCATAAATAAAAAAACTCTATTTTTCAGGAGAACGTTTTTAAAGTTTAAAAATATAATACAATTTATTACAAATAAATATCAAGCCACTTGTAGAACTTTTTACTTTGCAACAGATCTTTTAAGGTAAAACCTGAAAGTTTTTTCTCCATTTGAAAAATATTTATTATATTTAAAAAAATAGTCAAACAATACCTTTTCTTCAAAATGCAAAAACAACACTTTCTGCCCTGTAGCGGGTAAATATTATGTTAAAAATGTGCCTCTTTTGCTGGGATATAGTACAATTTTCGGGTATTCCGAAAACATACACAAATGAAAATTGACGAATTTTGATTTATGACGTTCTTGAAAGGAGTGAGCGATATATGAAGATGCATATCGTAGTCGTACAAGAGAAAGTGCCTAACTACCAAAACGTAGAATGTTCAGGAGGGCCATTTAAGTCACTTTTGCTTGGCAAAATAATAAACATCAATGCAGTTAGTCATTTTTACCAAGTCAATATATTATACTTCCAAATTCAAAATCATTTGGGATTTTTTAAGGGCAATATTAAGCTAGTAAGATATCAAATAGTCAATAATCACATTTTGTAAAAAAAGCAAAAATGCAAAATTTTCCCATTCAATGCAACTACCTAACTAACCATCACGCCGCTCCCCCGCAGGAGTAGGCAGAGAGAAAAGAACGCCACACCATTCTATCTTTGCAAAACATTATTCACCTCTTCCACATTAATGTATCTCCTCACACTGTCATTGGAAGCGTGATGTAGGGTCATTGTGGTATGTTTATTTTTTTGCCAAGCAAAAGTGACTTAAATGTGCCTCCTGAACATTTTACGTTTTGTTAGTTGGTCACTTTCTCCTGTACGACTACGATTTTATGGGCATTTCATAGAAAAATTAAAAATGTATGTTAACACCGGTCTCTTAATTCTCTTGTCTTCTAGACCTTTAGTAGCTATTTTGAATTCCCTTATTAAATTTTAAAAATAAATCAAACCATGATAATTTGAGAACCAGTGTCAAATATGACGTTTGTCATACAAAATTTTATCTTATGCTGTGATGTAGGTACCGCCGAGCCATAACACACACTGATCAACTACAGTTCTTCCTTCTGAAGATAAAATAAAATAAAATAAAAAAATATATAAAAAAAAAACAAAAAATATCCGACAAGGTTTGGGTCTTCGCTAGGTGACTTTAGTCTCTTGAGATTTGAGTTACAGAACCTCATCTCTCCTCGCCACTTCTGGTAATTGGGTCGGTCTGTAAAGGAGGCTGCGCTTGTGGGAGGTGATGACGGTTTTGTATTTTGATTCGGAGAAAGGGATAGACAATCATTCATAAGAGTATTCAGTGGGATCTCTATTGAAATTGTCCAGGTAGATTCGCTTGGAGGGACTGTTTTTCAATGTTAGTTTGAGCGTGAAAGGCACTTTTCGAAATCTGAAATAAAAGTAAATGAATAAGTACTGCACTACATTTTGTCCGCCTCCGTAGTGTAATGGTAAGCACGCTCGGCTTCCGTTCTGGAAGTCCCAGGTTCGATTCCCAGGGGAGGGGGGATCAACTAAATAAAAGGGATTTTTCATTCTAATAAATTAATTAAATACTACCCTGGACAGATACCTGAATACTACCCTGGACTGATAACCGATACCCGGGGCTGACAACCGTCGTAAGCTAGTTTAAGTGATTACTTTACACACGTGTAACATTCACCAATTCTACCCATTGTGGAAGTTCTATATATATGTATATGAACCAATTTAGAAACATTGTACGAAAAGTTGTTCTTGGATCACTAGAATTTCACTAGAGACATCTATTGGTGAGATGAAAAGAAGGTTGTTATTGAGCAGAAACTCTTTTATTAGTATGTGTGGTCCGAATCCTAGATTATAATCACATACATGAGAAATACCAGAAAATATCATTTTCATTTTTATAAAAAAGTGATATTTAATGGATTGAATACAGGATATGCGTGCATGTTTTATGCGAAAATAATTGTAATAGGAGATAATCCAAGTTTGTGAACAAGTATTTGGACACACTCAAAATGTTGTAAATTATAGCTAAGAAAATGTATATAAGTATTCTTAATTTTTCTCGTTTTTTTTTGTTGCTGACGGATTTTAGAAGTAAAAATAAAATATGGGACAAAGGCAAAATAAAGAAATGGGTAAATGATTAAGAGTTAATTCTACGATAATTGTAAAACGTTTGTCTCATTTTTGTGTGTATATTAGGTTAAAATTATTACAATGTAAAATGAATTAAAAAAGAACTCCACAGACAAGACACACAAGGTGGCTTGATGGGTCTCTGAAAAATTGTAATTTAAATAAATGTATAAAATTTATCTTAATATTTAAAAAAAATCATCGTTCATAAAAGTGGTATTACATAAAGTGAATGGTGAATGATAAGGGGAGTGTTAAATAATTACAAAACTATTTTAAACAGGTAGTCACATTCCTTCCCGTGGAATCGCTGTGCTAAGCACAAATTTATAAATCACACAGATTTCAAGATTGTTTGAGTGTTTGATAATGTCCTAAGAAGACGAAACGCGTCACGTATTAAAATATACATAAATAAATGTAGAATTAAATCCATTAAAAACCGTGTTTTATTTTGGTTATATTACCCAACAATTCAATATGGAATTCTACCAACTGTCTGCAGTTACAATAAATAAAAAAATATAAAACTTACATTGAAAAACCAGCCAATGATCGTTCATTCAGTTGGTTTATATCAGGGAGGCATTGTTAAATATTCTTATTAGGGCCTGTTGACCACTGAATTATCAGGGATTGTCTCCGAATGAGTAGGCAGAAATTGTCCGAACTCCCAGCATTATGCCTCTCCGAGTTATTTATCACTATTAATGCGGGAACGCAAGACCTCGACTCTCGCTTAAAGCTGGTTTTTAGCATCGTTAACAATGAAAACAGATGTCAAGATTTAGTTGTTTTTAGGATATAATAATATATTTTTTAAATGTTGTGGTTTAACCAAGCATCACGTCGTGCTCTGCAGGGGTATGCAGAGAGAATAGAACGCAATACAAGTCTATCTTCAGGTTAAATGACGAATTTTTCTATGCTTAAAATATAAACAACATTTTGAGTGTGTCCAAATACTTGTTAACAAAATCTGGATTATCTCCTATTACAGGAGTTATTTTCATATTATTTTTTGACATCTCATCAAAGAAGAAGAAGAATATGGAAGTTTAGGCATTTACGGGGCTGACGACCGTCATCGGCTGGTTTAAGTGATCACTTTACACACGTGTAACATTCACCAATTCTACCCATTATTGACATTATTACATTATTGTGTGTGATTATAATCCAGGATTTGGATTTCACATACTAATATAAGAGTTTCTGCTTAATAAAAAGCTTCTTTACATCTCACCAATAGATGTCTCTAGTGAAGTTCTAGTGATTCAAGAACAAGGTTTCTAAATTGGTTCATATATAAAGAACTTCCAAGAATTTGAGTAGTGTGGTTGTCAATAATGGGTAGAATTGGTGAATGTTACACGTGTGTAAAGTGATCACTTAAACCAGCCGATGACGGTCGTCAGCCCCGTAAATGCCCAGACTTCCATATTCTTCTTCATCTTTGATGAGATGTCAAAAAATAATACTTAAAATATTAAATGCAGTGAATAAATGTTTTTTTTTATCAATTGATTCGCCAGTTACTTAGTGGTAATATGAATCCATTTCAAATGCAAATTCAACTTGATATATCATAGTCATACAGGAGAAAGTGACCAAGTGCATTTTACAGAAATACGCGCTGATTGACTGTTTGATATCTTACTAGCTTAATATTGTTCTGAAAAAATTCCTACATCAATTTTAATCTTGGAAGTACAATATAAAAGATTGACTTGTTAAAAATGAGTAACTGCATTTGTGTTTATTTTCTTGCCAGGCAAATGTGACGTAAATGGCCCTCATGAACATTTTACGTTTTGTTAGTTGGTTACTAAAAAGTAAAAAAAATTTAAACTCACCCCTACTTAGACTCCATACCAAGGAATTTTATAAATATTTTTAATTTACTTTGTTTATTTTTCATTTACCTTGTTTTAATTCACTTTGTTTATTAAAAAATATTGTAAAACGAACTCCCTCTCTAAACACAAGTATCTTCTTTATTAGAGAGGTAGAAATGTTATATTTGAAATGTTTTGAATATTTAACAACTATTTTGTATTATTTAAATAAGTATGTATTTTGTAAAAAATAATAAAAAAAATAAGGATGGTTTTATTATTATTATTATTTTTATTCATTTAATATATTTACATTTTTATTTATAACATAATACATTTGAATCATTTGTAAATATGGAAAACTTTTATATTTCGAATCGCTGTGCCTCTCCATAAAAGAGACTGTGCTCTTGTGCTTGGAGAGGGACTTACACTCGTGGTTTAATGTTATATAATAAAAGATATACTTAATAGTTTTTTTGTATATTTTTTCAAGATTTAAACGTATAGGGCTTTAATTTTTTTGTATCATCTATTATTTTTATTTTTTTAGGGAGTTTATTGAAATGTTTGATTGCCAAATATTTGAAGTTTTGCTGAAATTGCTTGGTGTTGCATTTTGGAGTAAAAAAATCGTTTGAGAATCTCGATGATAATTTTTTTGTTAAATTTAAATAGTTGTGGTATGGGATAAATCTTGATTGATGTAAGATATTGAATCCATTGTGTCTATTATATTGTTTTTAGAGATCAACCTCATTAATTTATTATTTACTATACACATCCACTATCATTTTAAACATATAAAAACTGAGTATGTTAGAAATCCTTGTACATGATAAATAGGCAAGAAGACTTTTCTCAGGCAACTAATAAATATTATTTTAAAAAAATGTTTACACTGCTAGTCTCCGAGAAATATCTGCATAGCTCGAATCACGTATTGTAAAATTAGTCATCAAGTATTCGAAGCCTTGACCTTTCGAGCATGTAGTCAATCAACCGAACCACTAGACCACCGAATGGACCGTGTTATACAGAAACCAACCAACACACAAATTGGAATGTTGCGATATGTGATTGCATTTGAATGTTTTCAGAATTTAAAAAACAATATTCTACCATCACGCTGCTTATCCGCAGGGGTAGGCAGAGAGAATAGAATGCCCTATCGTCCATTCTTCGCCTCTTTCTATTTGATTTGCTGCCCGTAACCATTAAGAATTCCAGTAGTGATCATGTCTTTCAGAACAGTGTCCGTCGATGGTTGCTTCTCGTTGGAAGGGACAAGGTAGAAAGTGAATTACTTTTAGTCAAGGTGCAATTATTTTATTGTAAAACCTTTACTGTAAATTGTTATCTATTGTGTGTAAGAATCAGAAAAAATATAATAAATATTTTTTATTTATTAACTTTATTAAATATATTATCTTTATATTAACTTTTATTTATTAAAAATTTATGTATCTATGAAATAAATAAATAAAAAATTAAATATTCATGCACACCTGCCGATTATTTCGACTTCTGACCCGGCCGCTTTAAAGTATTTGACGCATACCTGATTGTGCCAAGTTTTCCTCGGTCTTCCTCTGCTTTTTTTTCCAACCATATTTGCCTCATAAATTTGTTTAACCATTCTTTCTTCACTCATACGTTTCACATGTCCAAACTATCTCAACACACACGCAGCACACGTCCGCCTACGTAGTGTAATGGTCAGCACGCTCGACTACCATACTGGAGGTTCCAGGTTCGATTCCCAGGGGGGGGTCAAATAAATATTAGTGATTTTTTCACTGTAATATTTATTCAATCTCCTCCTTCATGTGTTAATGATATTCAAGATAACATTGCGTTCATATGATGCAGTGCCCTATGCACCATAGGGTGCGGATAAGGGTTTGAATTTTTAGAATTAGTACATGCTTACCCCTGATGATGACAAGGTTCTTGTCGAAACCGGTTGGAGAAAAAATGTACCAATAAATAAGTGGTTTAAAAAAGTTGTTTTATTTTATAAAGAGTATAAAATGTGCCGCAAAGTATCCTCGAAAAACATTAAAAAAATAGAAAAAACTTCTTTAAAAATTATTGTTTTGATCTTTTGTTCATCTTTAGCAATTTTGCTATGGATGATAGCAGTCATCAAAAAGTAAAATTTTGCAGATCGTGGGTTGGATTGTTTATGCCTAACATGTTCCAAATGTCATGTCACAAGGATGTTATTTCTGTTAAAATAATAAAACGTGGCCGAACGGTTTTATGACGTCCAATAGATTATACTCCGGGAACGTATTGAAAGGAACGACATTTTACTAATGTCGTAAAATAATATTTTTTTGAAAAAGCTTTGAATTTGATCGGAAGCATTGTGATTTTAAGTATTCCTAGACATCGAAATGTATGTAAAATAATAAGCTTCCTTATAAATATATATATATATATCTATATATATATATATATATATATATATATATATATATATATATATATATATATATATATATATATATATATATATATATATATATATATATATATATATATATATATATATATATATATATATATATATATATATATATATATATATATATATATATATATATATATATATATATATATATATATATATATATATATATATATATATATATATATATATATATATATATATATATATATATATATATATATATATATATATATATATATATATATATATATATATATATATATATATATATATATATATATATATATATATATATATATATATATATATATATATATGTATATATATAAATATATATATATATATATATATATATATATATATATATTTATATATATATATGTATATATATATAAATATATATATATATATATATATATATATATATATATATATATATATATATATATATATATATATATATATATATATATATATATATATATATATATATATATATATATATATATATATATATATATATATATATGTGCACACACATATTCTATTGATTATCGGTTATCTTTCCTCCAGAGTATCCACATTATATCTCTCAATCTAATCGTTGTAATTTTGGATTCCAGACGATATATTTTTATGACCGTCTCTAGAGAGGCCATCTCGCATCGGCCGCCCTTTGAAGGAGTTATGATTCGAGCACTTTTGTCAACCGCAGGGGCCGATGGTCCATTCACTGATTAATTGTCTCAGCGCACAATGAAAATGAGTTATTCGAGGATCTAGGATCGCGTCCTGCCACGACCCGACTGCCTACGGCCGAGATGACATCGCGGAGATATTCGAAATCTCGAAATAATTCATTTGTCATCCGATTCCCCGCGGCTAAGGGACCACATTTAACAATTAATGTTTGGGACCCAAAATGGTTCACTGTAAAAAAAATACAAGCATGGAGACAAAGTTGTACACGATTAAGAATATCATAAAATTGTTTGAACCCTACTTAAGCCGTATTGATGGTTGTTTACTCAAAGCGAATTCTGGACATGTGCTGTAAAGAAATATGTTTATCTAAAGTACTGAAGTTCATGAGACAACAACGCTCCAGCCCATTCAAGTATCAGAACTCACATTTATAACTTTCAAAGTCAAATTCTTCTCCATGGTCCACCCGCTAGAGCCCCGCTAGTAATAGACACCGAGCAGAGAGTCTAGGATGCCTAAAACCTATCCTACCCTATCGTCGTTCGTCTCCTCCACCACACTTACCGTGCTCCATTCTTTAGCCTCTGCGTGGCTCCACCCGTTAGAGCCTCGCTATTAACAGACACTGGTTAGAGAGTCGGGGTAGCCTTCCACTCTTCCTTCCTTTATCGCCCTGGTCAACCTTTCTGCCACAGTTCTCCACTCATTACAACCATGCAAGTAGCAGCAACAGGGTAGAAGATCAGTTAATGTATTAAATGTTTAATCAAACACTGATCTTTTTAGTCTACTGAGTCGTATTTTACTGTAAAAAAATCACATAAAATCTATTTAATGACAATTCTTTCGCCTAGTTATTGCATTTTCAAACGGTTAGATAAAAGTTTAATTTAAGTTAGATTAATATAAGAAAATAAGATTAGTTTTATGTTAAATTTCTACATACTCTTTCATTGTTTTCATAATTAAATTAATTTCACAATTTTTATCAAAATTGTTTTATAATTTATATTTGAAGCTCTAGATTTGCCATTTTATAATTAAAGTGTAATTTTGTTTTCAAATGTTAGCTTCGAGTTAGCTTCGAGAGAGTTTACTGGTAGACTTTATAATTAGGTAGAAGTTATAATAAAATATTTATAGTGATTTTAAAACAAGGTTACATTTTAATTATAAAAATAATTTTCTTTCCTTTAACTACCCTTCGAATATCCCAAGGTATATCAGCTTGATAAAGAGTGGGCAACGTCAATATAAATAAATAAATAAATATAAGATCAGTCACTATTTCAGCTTTCAAAGACAACAGCTGAAGGCGCGATGCAGGAGCCTGGGTGAGGACCTATCTGTGTTAGTTCATAAGGAACTCTCGCGAGACGTGGTATCATGTTAAAAATAGTGAAGAACATTAGTACCATGAACAAAGCTAGGACACAAAATGCCGAACCTTCTTCTAGTGGAACAGAAGGTCTGCTGATGACAGTCAACAGTCCGCCTTCTCCTGAGGAGTGCAACGTGGTTTCCTCCCAGCAATGAGCAAATGCTGACAGCTTCCTGATTGTGCCACACTAGATTATCCCTCCTGTTCCCAACACAGATTAAAACATCTTTTTCTAAGTTAGAAGAAAAAAATGTAATTAATGATCTATTGTATTAACCTTGTACATAATAAGTAAGGTAAATAATAAAAGATAATCCCTTCTAAAAAAAATACAATTCGTTTTATGGCGTTAGTCTACGTATTAATTGAACAGCATACGTATTTATGTATTTGCAGGTATAATATAATATAATAAAATAACAACTATATATATAGGTTTTTCCACTTAAATTTGATTTGACTAGTGACCGGCTTTCGTCGTTACCGACATCATCAGCATTTAAAATACAATTTGTATCCATCTAATTTAACATACCTTCTTTACTTTATAATTACAATCGGTATTTTAAAATTGTTATCAATGAATCGATTATGAATGCGATGTTGAGATAAGCATAATTGATTAAATTAAAAAAAGTCTTTTGAGATGGTTTGGACACGTGGAACAAATGAATGAAGAAAAAGCAGTTAAACAAATAAATGAGAAAAAGGAACGGAGGAAGACCGAAGAAAACATGATCAACAATTTCTAACATTTTGAGTGTATCAAAATACTTGTTCACAAAATCAGGATTATCTCCAATTACAGGAGTTATTTTCATATTATTATTATTAATATTATTTATAAATAATAAAAATGAAAATGGTATTTTCTGGCGTTTCTCATGTGTGTGATTATAATCCAGGATTAGGACCTCACATACTAATATAAGAGTTTCTGCTTTATAAAAAGCTTCTTCTCATCTCACCAATAGATGTCTCTAGTGAAGTGCTAGTGATTCAAGAACAAAGTTTCTAAATTGGTTCATATATATATATAGAACTTTCAAGAATTTGAGTAGTGTGGTTGTCAATAATGGGTAGAATTGGTGAATGATACACGTGTGTAAAGTGATATCTTAAACCAGCCTATGACGGTCGTCAGCCCCGTAAATGCCCAGACTTCCATATTCTTCTTCATCTTTGATGAGATGTCAAAAAGTGACAATTTCTAATACTTGAATGTGGTCCGGTTAGAAGTCAGAATGATTGGCGGGCATGTATGAAAAGATGCAATGATTTTGGTGGATATTACAATATAATTGTTTCCGAAGACAGAGTGGTGTGGCATTTTATTCTCTCTGCCTAGCCATGCGGGGAGCAATGTGATGGCCAGTTAATTAGTTAGTTATTGTGTTCATAGGTCGGGAAACGAACCGGGTATTCGTACGCTGTACGCATGGCATCTTAAAGTGGTTGGTCACTGCTCCAAGGGGACAGACTTGAAAGCTCTTCAATTCATTGGAATATTAAGAGCATATGGCTTATGGCTTATACAAACAGTATGATATCATAATTGTTTTGATACTCGACACCTCCACTTGGAATATCTATATTTACACTTGTGATGGGCTTGTGTAAAAAATTTCCATTCAACAGAATTCAATCACCTATGATCATCTATGCATTTGCTTGTCATGTGATGTATCTTAGTTAGAGATGGGAAACCGAAGTCCAAAAACCGAATTAAAAAATAACGGATTAATTTTAAATATTTTTCCTGAATCTTTTTTGCTTTGTGGCACACTTAATAAAACATTATAGAATAAAAACATTTTGAAAGTGTCCAAATACTTCACAAATTCTGGATTATCTCCAATTACAGGAGTTATTTTCATATTGTTTTTTAACATCTCATCAAAGATAAAGTAGAATATGGAAGTTTGGGCATATACCGGTCTGACGACCGTCATAGGCTGGTTTAAATAATCACTTTAAACATGTGTAACATTCACCAGGTTTTTGAGTAGTGTGGTTGTCAACAATGGGTAGAATTGGTGAATGTTACACGTGTGTAAAGTGATGACTTAAACCAGCCTATGACGATCGTCGGCCCCGTAAATGCCCAGATTTCCATATTCTTCTTCATCTTTGATGAGATGTCAAAAAATAACACGAAAAATACTCCTATAATTGGAGATAATCTATATTTGTGAACAAGTATTTGGACACACTCAAAATGTTGTTTATAGAATAAAACAAAAACTTTTTAATCATTTTTATTTTTGGTACTTTTCTCCAACCGGTTTCGACAAGAACCTTGACATGTTCGGGGATTGACATGTATTTTATGTGATAAGACATGTATGTATGTACTGATTATTTCTAGCTCCGTATACAATTGACAATTTGACATCAAAACCAATAAGCTTTGCCACTTAGTTTATCTGTATAAAACAAAATAACTGATTTAATAATGCCCCGACAAGACGACAAAATAAAGTTATGACTTTTAAAAATAAATATCGATTGAAAACTTAAGCTGAAAAAATGTAAGCCGAGAAAAAAGTAGAGAATACTAATCTGGTAAATGAATAAGTTTCGGTTATGTATCTACGAGTATTAGTCACACCTCTAATATGAGTGCTTGAAGATTAAAAAAAGTCACTTAAATTAAATTCGATAATATTGAATATAAATATATATATATATATAAATATATATATATATATATATATATATATATATATATATATATATATATATATATATATATATATATATATATATATATATATATATATATATATATATATATATATATATATATATATATATTTATATATATTTATATATTTATTTATATATATATATATATATATATATATATATATATATATATATATATATATATATATATATATATATATATATATATATATATATATATATATATATATATATATATATATATATATATATATATATATATATATATATATATATATATATATATATTTATATATTTATATATATATATATATATATATATATATATATATATATATATATATATATATATATATATATATATATATATATATATATATATATATATATATATATATATATATAATCTTTTTCCTGGCTCCATCCTAACTTATCGCCTTTGTATACTATTGGGGTCATCTCTCCTCGTCCTCAGGTTGTAGGTCCTTCTTTCATGGACAACGTCACCTAGGCCATGCCTTCTTTGGTTTTCCTCTAGATGTCTTTCGAGGAAGATCCATGGCGATAGCCTGGTTTACAATATGCTCAGGTTCTCTGCATCCTATATGTCCATACCATGACAATTGCCTTTCCTCTACCTTACTATTGATGCCTGTTACAGCCAGGTTTCCGCGAATGCGTGAACTCTTTATCATGTCTCCAAGAGACACTCCAGCTGACCACCTAAGCATTCACGTTTTAGCAGTTTCTAGTTGCCTAGAGTAGGTGTTATACATAAGAAGGAGAAGAAAGTAAGAAATTCAGGTTGAAAATAAAAACATTAAATTTAAATTTATTTGATTTATTAAAATAGCATGTTAAATTTCGTACGTATTATTTACAAAAATCAACTTAACCACTTAAATATTTAACAAAAAATACAGTATTTTACACATTTTATTTTTAATAATCGTATGAAAATATTAATCTATTTATTACAGCATTTCCATGGTACAAAATTAACTCTACCTTTTTATACATACATAGGTACATGATTTGTGCATATTCTAAGAAAAAATACATTACAAAAATTAAAAACGTATTTACAAACGTACATATAAATTACAAAAATCAGTTTTATTTACAATTCAAAAAAAATATTTATAAAAACCACAGGATTTATAAAATAAAACAACTTTGTTTTAACCACTTTTTATTGGTACACTTTTTGCAACCGGTTTCGACAAGAACCTTGTTATATATAATACAATAAAATGACTCGACTGCAATCAGTGTTAAACGCAGCAGCGAGAATAATTTTTGGAATTTCTAAATTCAGTCACATCACCCCACTACTTCACAAACTCCACTGGTTACGCTTTTCCGAAAGGGTTGAGTATAAACTCTGCCTACTCATGTATAAATCAATACACAATATGGCTCCAGAGTATCTTAAGGAGCTGTGTATTCCAGATGAATTGGTTGATAGACGTCTCACGCTTCGATCGGCTACAACATCTGCAATGGGTAAAGTGATCTTACCAGCTCGCAACCGACGCACTAAATTTGGAGAGCGTGCCTTTGCTGTTGCAGGACCGACGGCGTGGAATGCTTCCACCAATGGTTAGAAATAGTGAGAGTGAGATGATCTTTAGAAATAGACGAAAACACATTTGTTTGCTAAATCATTTCCACCATAATATTTTCCTCAATTCATTCACAGTGAAGCGCCCTTGAGGTATTTTTTTTTACGAAAATATCGCTATATAAGTTATCCAAATTTATTATTATTATTATTTATTATTATCATCAGGGTTTATGTACTAATTATGGAACATTGAAAAACTCATAGTTAGGTTGTAGTTAATTTTCCTTAATTTGTTTACACAAGTATTTGGACACACTTAAAATGTTGTATATACCTAGTAATTTAAAGTACCTTTTGGCTAGAGTTGGACCAGGCCTTTTCAAGAATTCACCACCCTTTAGTACCAGGGTGTGAGAAATTACCAAGAGCGTGTTTAAACTGTCATTCTTCCTCTAATATCCGAACGAAGAGGCATATAATTTCGCTGGCAATAAAAAGCGATATTGGTGTGATCCGAGAAAATTTCGCAAGATTTTTACCTAGTGATTTAAGGTACCTATGGTCTGCAGTCTGGCCATCGCAGACACCCGCGGCGAGGAACATACCGTCACAATTTTACTGGAATATTATGCAAATTTTATATATTTTATGACTGTGCATACACCTGCCATATTTTTTGGTCGTTTTATATTAAAAAAAGGCGATTTGATCCGAGGAAACACGGCCTTATGACGCTGCAAATAAACATTTGCACGCCTCAATGAATTATATTTTAAAGACCTGTCGAAATGTTGACTTATTTATTCGATAATTCAATATATCTAGTAGCGAAAATACCACTTTAATTAGTGATATGCGTAATATAATAAAATAACGACGTTATGGTTTATTCCGTGTATATTTTATTTGTCCGCCTCCGTGGTGTAATGTTTAGCTTCTTTAGCTACAGTGCGGGAGGTACCGGGCTCGATTCCCAGATGGGGCGAAATTAAGTATAAGAGAATTTACAATTGTAACAATCGGCGGGTATATATGAGGAGATGCACGAACGTGGAAGAGGCGAAGAATGTTTACAAGGACAGAGTGGTGTGGCGCTCTATTCTCTCTGCCTACCCCTGCGGGGAAGCGGCGAGATGGTTAGTTAATTAGTTAGTTTAGAATTTACACTCTAATATTTATTTAATATTACCCTGGACTGATCCCTGGAGTGTATGAGTGATCAACTTGCCTTCATCTGTTAACGATCAAAATAACACTGCGTCAATAATAATAATAATAAAATTGGATAACTTATATAGCGCCATTTTCGTAAAAAAATACCTCAAGGGCGCTTCACGGTGAATGAATTGGGGAAAATATTATGGTGGAAATGATTTAGCAAACAAATGTGTTTTTAGTCTTTTTCTAAAGATCATCTCACTCTCACTATTTCTAACCATTGGTGGAAGAGCATTCCACGCCGTCAGTCCTGCAACAGCAAAGGCACGCTCGCCAAATTTAGTGCGTTTAGTGCGTCAATACGATGCAGTACCCTATGCACCATTGGGTGCAGATAAGGGTTAGAAAATATTTATCGAATCTCAGTCTCGAAACATCAGGCTTGATAGACAAACGCTCTAACTAGTACTCCATGGAGATAACACTCGGATACCAAAGTATTATGCAGATGTGTGTGAAGAAAAAACTGATGTAGAAATTTACCGCTGCTTAGAGAAAAAGTGCTATCAAAAAATGTGAATTGGATAGTAAAAAACAAGCAAAGTCCAAATATAACAGTTCGTAAGAATGACGTTATAAAAAAAGGAACTAAGTCCCATGTTACCTTCGAGTTTTCATCAACACGTAATAAGTTTGTTAGGAGATTTAAGCTGAATATTTTTCATAAACACAAAACTTCCTACATAGAAAAAAGGAAAATTAATTTTTACAAAGCGTATCAGTAATTTGTAAACTTCCATATCCCTCTAAAAAGAATGTTTAATCTAAAGTTCTTATTATTTAAAGCTCTGCTATCAATAAAAACCATGTACAATAAAACCCCATATAAAGGACCTCTATTTAATGATCCTCGGATATATTGAACAAAAATACAGTCAAATGCTTAAAAATTAAAAATATCCTGTTAGAAAGATATCACAATAGACCTTATATAGTCGCAATGAAATAAGGAATGCAAGATCCCTTGCCATTTTTTTTTGTAGTTATAAGTTTGTGAATGGAAGTAACATATCGCTCACTCCTTTCAAGAACATCATAAATCAAAAATCGTCAATTTTCAGTTGTGCATGTTTTCGGAATGCCCAGAAAATGTACTATATCCCAGCAAAAGCGGCATATTTTTAACATAATATTTACCCGCTACAGGGCAGAAAGTGTTGTTTTTGCATTTTGAAGAAAAGGTATTGTTAATTTTTTAAAAAAAATACTAAATATTTTTGAAATGGAGAAAAAACCTTCAAGTTTTACCTAAAAAGATCTGTTGCATAGTAAAAAGTTCAATAAGTGGCTTGATATTTATTTTTTATAGATTTTATTATATTTTTCAACTTTAAAAACGATCTCCTGAAAAATCAAGTTTTTTTATTATATATGACGTTGTTGAAAGGAGTGAGCGAGATATTTATATTATGGCATTTAGCTGGCAGTTGTGCTACTTAATTATTTCACCTTTAATAAGTATTTTGATTTATGACGTTCTTGAAAGGAGTGAGTGATATGCATTATATATTTTCAAAATAGTTTTTTTAAATTTATTTTATACCAATTTTTATATAATGGACTTTTGGTTTTAACAAAGACCTCCTCCTCCTCCAAATTAGGCCGTTGTATCAAGGTTTTACTGTACATAGTTTTTCTTGATAAAAGGTGCTCGACCTTTGAAAGCTAGTAATGTGTTTGATTTCGTAAATACAACGTGAGCTTTTAAGCTTTGAAGATATTTAAAAAAAAACTACATTCGATTGTAAAACCAACACGTGCATCACAAAAAAAGTTGTTTTATGTAAGTTATCAATTTCTTCTTACTCGTATTACACAATGCATAATATTATTTAAGGAAGAAAAACATTGGATAAAAAAGAAACAATACTGTTTATATTAAAAAATATAAAAAAGATCTACTCATATCTCATATCGCTCAGTCCTTTCAAGAATGCCATAAATCAAAAATCGTAAATTTTCAGTCGTGCATGTTTTCGGAATGCCCAGAAAATGTACTTTATCCCAGCAAAAGAGGCATATTTTTAACTCAATATTTGAGTTAAAAATATTGTTTTCGCAATTTGAAGGAAACGTATTGTTTAATTATTTTTTTTACTATGCTAAATATTTTTCAAATGGAGAAAAAACCTCCAGACTTTACCTAAAAAGATCTGTTGCACAGTAAAAGGTTCAGTAAGTGGCTTGATATTTATTTTTAATACATTGTATTATATTTTTAAACTTTAAAAACGTTCTCCTGAAAAATCGAGTTTATTGATTTATGACGTTCTTGAAAGGAGTGAGCCATATGTCATACTTTTTTGTTAACACAAAAGATTAAAACATTTATATAAATGAGTATTATTCATATCTTTTTTACAACGGTTAAATTCTCACATGAATATACTTTTCTCGATTTTAGTCATTCTCAAGAGGTATAATATAAAAAATCTTATAATTCAATGCAGTTTTCTTATTATTTTCCACTACTTCTTAAAATCTTTGTGACACGTGTTTCGATCCATTCAATATCATTTTTAAAGTTATCAGCGTTTGATAATGATGCTGAATGCATCGAAACACTAGTCATAATTGATTTTAAGGAATAGTTGTATTAACATTCAATTAAAATTTGAATAATAATTCGATTGATATTACCAAAAAGTATGATATACTTCTGATTTGTTTGATCAAAGTATTGTTAAATATTTGAATTTTTTTTTAAATCACAGAAAATTTTCAAACTTAAATGGCAAACTCTTAAAGTTTGGAAAAAGATCATTGTACTAAAATTGACAGGTATGTCTTAAAAATTATAACTCACCATCACGCTGCTTCCCCGCAGGGGTAGGCAGAGAGCATAGATCGCTATACCACTCTGTCTTTGCGAACGTTCTTCGACTCTTCCACATTCATGCGTCTCCTCATGCATACTCGCCGATTGTTCCATCTCCTGATCTGCCAATGCCCAAGTATTTGAAATATCTGATATTTGATATATGATATCATATGTCTAAACCATCCCTACACACCATTCATTATAAGGTCGATAAAGCTTATCTCAGCCTTGCATTATTTCCTAATGGTAAACCATTGAAACATCTATCATACATAGTTGTGTCACACATTCTTCGGAGAGATCGCATTTTGACTGCATATATATAATCTTCATTCATCTATTCTTCACGTATATACAATTTGATTGGTACCAGTACTTTTTTGTAAACTACTAGTTTAGTTTCTGCTCTTAGGCTTTTGTTTGCTACAATTGATATCTGGGTGCCATTTAATCTATTGTATTTACAATGTTTAAAATTAGCATCGTAAAAAATATATAATACTTAAAATTTTCGAAAACACAGTTTAAATATAATTATCACTTAATATTTACACTCATACTTTGGCAAGAATGCATGGCATAGCATTTAAAATAGTACAAAAGACCAACAAACTTTTAAGAACTAATTTTTGCAATAAATTAAATCGCCTGTTTAAAAACAAAAATAGCTATCGTCCAAACTGTTCTTCGCATTTTCTGATTTGAGAGGCAACCCTAGCGATTCTTTCGTTGAGGATTTTTACACTTTTTTCAGGAAGGGGGGGAAGAACTTCAAGCACTCCAGAATTGTTATTGTCTTTAAACATGGTGTTCAAAATTTTACCGGCTTGGCCGGATTTGTGTAGTCTCTCGATGGTGTCAGCTGTCGACTTCCTAAACACGCAAAGATTGTCAAGGAGAAGTGTGTGGTAGACCTCGTATTTGCTGAGCAGCCTGTATCCGTGAAGAAGCCCTGACTCATTGTCGAGGAAGAGAAGAAGATTGGAATCAACTTTCCTGGCCAAGTTGTGAGCTGGTGCATCCATGATGTTCACGTTCCATTGGAAATTGTATAGATTGTTCACGATTCTATCCAAATTTGCTGTAAGATAGTCGAAGATGATCAAGTCAGACCATTGCGCAAGTTCTACAAAAGTATTCAACAGATCATCACCAATTTTGGCGTTGACTTGTTCGATGACAGCATTTTGCTGCTTCTCTGGCAGTTCGTCGACGATAATATCCAATAATTCTTTAGCTTCG
The DNA here is from genome assembly GCF_059751285.1 of Brachycentrus maculatus. Lineage (NCBI taxonomy): Eukaryota > Metazoa > Arthropoda > Insecta > Trichoptera > Brachycentridae > Brachycentrus > Brachycentrus maculatus. Next base: position 527,677 of record NW_028280817.1, read on the forward strand.
TCGACGTTATTGCCATTTAAATCTTCTTTCAATCTATCATCGACAAAGAAGCGTTCTGTTAGTTTCTTGAGTAGAATATCACCGTTTTTCTTTCTGGATAAACCATTTTGGTCAGTTCCTTTCTTCACGATGTTCAAAACATCGAATTTATTTAAATGCCTTTCAGTTGGTTTAAAAACTGAGGGTATGTGCGCTGATTCGAGGTTAGAGATGTATTTAGTCATTACAACTGGACGATTCGTGTTCCACTGGGCAGACCCGATGTCACTCGCGATGTTCTTCCATAGAGGGTCTGTGAGATTTACAATGCTCACAAGCGATGGGGCTAGATTTGGCAATCTCAAAATTTGGGCTAGATAGAAACTGAACAATTCTCCTTGAATCTGATCAGTATTCTGCCTGTACCTTACGCAAGCTTGTCGACCGTCTTCGAAGGTGACTAGCCTATTTTGCATCCTTCCACATCCGGTTTCCATTTTGATTGCGGATGTCGTTTTGATATAATTAGCCCAGTTTTCGTTACTGCTTGGTCCATATCCTAGCGGCAAAGACTTTTCCACTTTGGCTCCCCAGTATATGTTATCGTGAAGAAGAGTGTTTTCATTGTCAGTTTTAATGCTCGCCTTAGGGTTTTTGATGTTTGAATCCAAATTACTTTCAAGTATCTTCTTGCCGAACTCGACGAAGAAGTTGCCAGTCTCATTAGTTGTTTTCATGTCTAAATATTTGAGCAAAGTGTTCTTAGTGTCAATGTCTCCGCTGCTTTCAAACTCTGGCTCTGAATATTTATCGATGATTTCGTCTACGAACGAAACACTCGAGAATATCTTTGGTTTGCTTAGCTTAACAGGCGAATGTTTAGCTTTTTGCAGTGCGTTTTTGCTTTTAGGTAAATCGTGAATAGTCGGGAAGTGAATCTTGTTTCTCGCGTAGCCGGGTTTTACCGAGGGAAGAAAAACCCGCTCAGACCCTTGATTCCTTTTATCCACTTTATCTTTGACATCGTCGATGGTGAACCCTGTCAAATATTCAACATTTTCTGCACTTTTGTTAGTGAGATCTTTGTAAAAGCTTTTATCTTGCGCGATTGCAGTTTTAGTTAAATATGCTAGAGGGATTATAACACCTAATATGAGACCCAGTCCAAAAGCTAACGACACACTCAACAAACACCAGTGCCTATAAGTTGAATGAGATCTTTTAAACCCAGAAGACATTTGGGATATTTTGCTATCAGATTTTTGGCAGATATTTTGGCAAGATTCGCTGATCGAGCGACTTTTTTCTAAATTCCTTTGGCTATATTGACTATCTTCTATCCTCGACTCTTCATCACAGCATCTCGATGAGTAGAAATCATTAAAAGATTCTGTATTATATGAAGGCTCGTCTAGATTACTGTAAAGTTGTGACGTTCGTCTGCTGGTATTGTGGTTCTTATAATCACTTGTTGAAAAGAGTTGTAGGTTGTCTTCAAAGCCGAGCATCTTGGATATTTTCTCTTCATCTATGGTCATTGTTAGAGACGCGTGGTGGTTTTTGCTGTCATATGCGGGGTAATCCATGGCGTTTTTATCCATGGTTAAGTATGCATAACTTCAACGAGAAGCTCTTAGTCTTTTGGTTGATCCTCTCAGGGGTTCACTGAATCTGAAAGAGAAAAAGTAAAATTAGTAAAATGTAACCAAATTTTCTCAAAATATAAGTGTGGGAATTACCTTTACTTATAAAAATATTTATTTGTATTATTGCTAGTGTGTATTTAAAAACACTTTCTTGTCACTTATAACTGGAGTGAATTATTTTGTTAATTAATATTCTGAACTCCATCAGAGCTGATATTACAAACACAACACCGAGGGTTTGTATTAAACATCCATAAAGTCAACTAAAAGAGGTTTTATAAGTTTAAATAAATAGTAATATTAGCACTATTTTATAATACAGTTAAGATTAATGAAAAAAATGTCAATAAATCTTAAGAATACTGAGAAGAATGTGTTTATAATTTAAGTTTTACTTAAAGTTTTTGTAAAAACCACTTTTTCTTAAAATCTATTGTGACACGTGTTTCGATGCATTCCGCATAATTATCATTTGCACTGTTTCTTACACACTTGTGTAGTTTAAAGTGTGAATAGTGCTATGGTAGTGAAGGGTAGTATTGTTTGCATGCTGTGGTAGTGATTGTCCTAAAGAAGAGACGGGTACGCCTCGAAACCGGTAGTCATACAAATTTCGGATAGTAATTATATACTAATATTACTAATGTCCGCCTCCGTAGTGTAATGGTCAGCACGCTCGGCTACCGTACTGGAGGTCCCGGGTTCGATTCCCAGGGAGGGTCGAATAAGTGATTTTTTCACTGTTATATTTATTCAATATTACCCTGGACTGGTACCTGAAGCGGAGGGCTGATCACCTTTCCTTCATGTGTTAATGATCAAGATAACACTGCGTTTATATGATGCAGTGCCCTATGCACCATTGGGGTGCGGTAAGGGTTGATTTTTTTATTTTTATTTTAATAAATATATTAAATATATGGATATATATTTTTAAATCTATCGTGACTCGTGTTTCGATGCATTCCGCATAATTTTTATTTGCACCGTTTCTTACATACTTGTGTAGTTTAAAGTGGGTGAATAGTGCTATGGTAGTATTGTTTGCATGCTGATGTAGTGATTGTCCTGACGAAGAGACGGGTATGCCTCGAAACCAGTAGACATAAAAAAAATCGGTAAGTGGTTATATACTAATATTACTAAATTTTTTGTAAAAAATATAAAATGAAAATGAGTAACCACCTAGTAAATCCTTTAAATATCAATAATATCTTCAGAATAGTATTCTTGTATCGCCTACTTTTAAAATCCGCCAGATCCATTTTAGTCTATTTTACAAAGATTTGTCGATCATTAGATAAAATATTATAAAAAAGAGAATTTTCCCATTTTTTTTCAGTATTTAAAAAACAAAACACGAGACTCAAGCCGATAATGACGTCATCTTAATTTTTGACCTATCCCCGCTCTGTGGTGGCCGATATGGGTCAGAAGGCAAGTTTCATGAATATAGCGGAATTTGAAATACAACGCTGTTTTAAATTATTCTTGGCAGGGTTTTCAAGTATATAAATATTTTAAACAATAAAACTCACAATTGGCATTCCGATAGAGTATTTATTTTAAATCTTATAAAATTGCATCTGGCGGATTTTGAAAGTAGACGACACAATTGTTTTTTTCGAATTTAGACGTCTCCCCACCTACACCCCTGTCGCTAATAACATTGCTAACAAACTAATGACATCACAGAGGATCACCCACTGTACGAGGAGCAGTTTGTATAATGAACGTAGGCTCCGCCTCCTGTACACTCCTCCCAGCCGCGTAGGGGTGTAGTGCGTTCCCACCGGTTTGCCCAATTTAATTAATAAGGCGAAATTATAAAATACTTCCGTTCATTCCTTTGCGGTTGGAAAAATAATTCATAGTTAGTGCAAATGCGATGTACATTTATACGTATTTTACAGTTCTCTTCAAGAAATAAAAATAATTAAATGATTTTCTATGATCAGATAAAATCAGGGTTTTCTCAATTCAGAAGTTATTTTTGTTATTATTTTGACATATTAACAAAGATGATGATGACAATGATGCCCGACTCCGTTGTGTAATGGTCAGAAGGCTCGGCTACCGTTCTGAAGCCGGGTTGATTCCCTGGGAGGGAGAGCAAATAAATAAAAGTGATTTTTTCACTGTAATATTTATTAAATATTACCCTCGACTGGTACCTGAAGCGGAGGGCTGATCACCTATCTTTCATGGGTTAACGATCAAGATAACATTGCGTTTATATGATGCAGTACCCTATGCACCACCAGGGTGCGGATAAGGGTTTTAAAAAAAGCAAAGTATAAACTTATTTTTCTGTTGCCTTAAAGTAATGAGAATAATTAAATGACTTTCAATAATCAGATAAAATCAGACATTCGTTATAAAATCAGAGGCATTTTCAGACGAATGTCTTAATTTTCAAAAATTCAAACTAGGCGAAACAATTCGGCTGTCCAAATTTAAAACACAGTAAGGGACATTTTTTTGTAGTACGTTTTTTTGCATTTTTGGACTAAGAAGAGTCTACTTAGTCCATAAATGCAAAAAAACGTACTACAAAAAAAATGTCCCTTACTGTGTTTTAAATTTGGACAGCCGAGTAGTCAAATTGATCAAAATATTAACATCTAATATTGGCTTAAAATTTATAAAGAAAAAAAATAAAGAAATTATCATGAGGTTCTTTTGGAGACTTGTTAAATGATTTTAAGAAATAAATCACAAATACAAATTTGCCCATTATTTTATTTAAAAAAAAATATATTTAAAAATATACAAATTATAGGGTGAGCCGACGTGAGATCTTTAGGAGATTAAGATTTTGAACAAACGAGCATTTGCATTTTTATCTATATACCAACTAAAGCCGGACAGCCGAATTGTCACAATATTAATTTTTTATATGTTTTTGTTTAAAAAAATTCAACTTAGTAGACTCAAAAAATCTGTGTTTGATTTAAAAATTTATATTTTTTTAAAAACCCTTATCCGCACCCCAGTGGTGCATAGGGCACTGCTTCATATAAACACAGTATTATCTTGATCGTTTACACATGAAGGAAAGGTGATCAGCCCTCCGCTTCAGGTACCAGTCCAGGGTAATATTGAATAAATATTACAGTGAAAAAATCTCTTATATTTATTTGACCCCCCCCTGGGAATCGAACCCGGGACCTCCAGAACGGTAGCCGAGGGTGCTGACCATTACACTACAGAGGCGGACAAAAAGAATATATAAGTTCAAAAATTAATATAAAGTACAAAAAATATAATACTATTCTTTAGTTATTATATTTAATATGTTCTTTTATTTAATATTTTTACAATTAAAAACAAATTAAAAATAAATAAAATACAATCCGAATGTTGGTTTAAAATCACTTTTTCACAACGCATAAAAATTGCATTAATATGAAAAACAATACAAAATAAAAATTATTTTAATATTATTATTTAAACGACTGCTGTGAACAGGCTATAAACTCGATTCAACCTTTCGGCGTTGGATTCACTTTAATCAGAGGTTGACGCCTCCTAAATTGTACGGTTGTGTACTCGGTTATCGGTTAATCTGATCATCTAATTTGGTGATTGAGGTTATTTGAAAACGCAAGTGTCTATTAGATAAAGTCTCTGTTATTAGAAGTAATTGTTTCCAAATTGATGCTGTGATACTCCGATGACCCTTATATCAATAAAAATGTGTCATTTTTTTTATAATATTGTGTCATATTAAAAGTCTGCGCGGTTTTTTGGTACATCCTTGAACTGCAACGTTTTTACCCTTTTTTAATGTAAAAAAACCGACACATACGCGTATTTCTTCATCTCACCAATATATGTCTCTAGTGAAGTTCTAGTGATTCAAGAACAATGTTTTTAAATTGGTTCATATATATATATATATATATATATATATATATATATATATATATATATATATATATATATATATATATATATATATATATATATATATATATATATATATATATATATATATATATATATATATATATATATATATATATATATATATATATATATATATATATATATATATATATATATATATATATATATATATATATATATATATATATATATATATATATATATATATATATATATATATATATATATATATATATATATATATATATATATACATATATATATATAAATAACTTAGAATTTGAGTAGTGTGGTTGTCAATAATGGGTAGAATAGGAGAATGTTACACATCGCTAACTCATTTCAAGAACGTCATAAATAAAAAATCGTCAATTTTCAGTTGTGCATGTTTTCGGAATGCCCAGGAAATGTACTATATCCCAGCAAAAGCGGCATATTTTTAATTTAATATTTACCCGCTACAGGGCATAAAGTTTTGTTTTTGCATTTTGAAGAAAAGGTATTGTATAGTAATTTTTTTAAATATACTAAATATTTTTCAATTCGAGAAAAAACCTTCATGTTTTACCTAAAAAGTTCTGTTGAACAGTAAAAAGTTCAGTAATGGCTTGATATTTATTTTTAATACATTGTATTATATTTTTTAACTTTAAAAACGTTCTCCTGAAAAATCAAGTATTTTAATTTATGACAGTCTTGAAAGGAATGAGCGACATGTGTAAAGTGATCACTTAAACCAGCCTATGACGGTCGTCAGCCCCGTAAATGTCCAGACTTCCATATTCTTCTTCATCTTTGATGAGATGTCAAAAAAATAATATTTCTTCAGATATTTCATTCATTTTCATATCAATATAACTTTTTACAAAAGGTATGAAATATTCTTTTTCCAAAATGTAGACTACAAGCACATGTTCATTTAAAACAATCGGGTGAGTGTCATCTAGTGGCAAAAAACCGTACGGACTTTTTATGTGACCTTTTATATTTATAAATATGAGTATATAATTTTTTGACATCTCAAAGATGAAGAAGAATATGGAAATCTGGGCATTTACAGGGCTGACCATCATAGGCTGGTTTAATTGATCAATTCTACCCATTATTGAGCCCACACTACTCAAATTCTTTGATGAGATGTCAAAAAATAGTATGATAAATAAATCCTATAATTAGAGTTAATCCAGACTTGTAAACAAGTATTTGGACACACTCAAAATGTTGTTAATATTGTAAGTAATTTAATTTTTTGATCATTTTCCCTTTATTTCTTATGGGTATCCGTAAATATTATTTTAAATGTTTGCAATCCAATGTATGATCCCTGAATCACTTTTGCATACTGGGAGACGCCTAAAAACATGAAAATAAGGACAACGAGAGAGAGAGAGAATTTAGCCTTGTCTACCCATACTTAATCTAACCAAACCCGATAGCGGATAGTTTTTCGGTAGTTGGGTAATATATCCAAAATTAAACACAGTTAATGGATTGAATTCTACTTTATTTGCATATATGATATATGACGCGTTTCGTCTTCTTAAGACATTATCAAATATGTAACAATTCGATGTGGAATTCAACACTCTGTGATTACAATAAATAAGTTTATAAGTACTTGATATGAGAAGTAGTATCCTATAATAATTATATTTAGCTGTTTTATATTCTGCCATTTTCATTAAATGTTTATTATATAATATAAAATTATATTAGAGTATTTTTTAATTAATTTGATCCAGGATTCAAACCTCACACACTAATAAAAGAGTTTCTGCTCAATAAAAAGCTTCTTTTCATCTCACCAATAGATGTCTCAAGTGAAGTTCTAGTGATTCAAGAACTATGTTTCAAAATTGGTTTAAATATATAACATCCAAGAATTTGAATAGTGTGGTATTTTAGTAACTAGATTTTATACATTACATACAAAAGATACAATAACAATTAACAGTATAAAGGTTTTACAATTAAATAATAACACCTGGACTTTAATTAACTCACTCTCTACCTTGTCCCTTCCAACGAGAAGCAACCATCTACGGACGCTGTTCTTAAAGACATGATCACTTCTGGATTCTTAATGCTTACTATCGATTTTTTTAATTGATTTTTTTTTACAAAATACATATTTAAATATACAAAATATTGAAAATATAACGTTTCTACCTCTCTTATAAAGTAGATACTTGTGTTTAGAGAGGGAGTTCGTTTTACAATTATTATTTTTTGGAAACAAAGTAAATTGAAACAAAGTAAATAAAAAAATACTCCTTGGTATGGAGTCTAGGTTGGGGTAAGTCTTATATCTTTTTTAAATTCAATTTTAAAAGTTTGATTTTTTTATTGATTTTTAGTTTTCTGGAAGTTTATTAAAGTTTTTTTACCAACGTATGTATAATGATTCAACGCTGCTGTTGTTTTACATCTGATATTTTACTATGTGTTGTATATATTTACTTTTAAATGTATACAATACATAGTAAAATATCAGATGTAAAACAACAGCAGCGTTAAATCATTATACATACGTGGGTAAAAAAAACTTTAATAAACTTCCAGAAAACTAAAAATCTATAAAAAATTATCGAACCTTTAAAACTAAATTTTAAAAAACATATAAGACTCTTTAGTCTGCATAATAAAGCTTACACACCATAGATACAGGTACAAATTCGCACATGAAGCGACATATAACTCCTAACTGGACAAACTCAGGATTCTGAACAAGGATTTGAAAACTAACCACTCATTTGACTCTCATACAATTAAATTTTACACTCTGTTACAAATAAAGGTCAAGTCTTAAATAATTAAGAAAATTTTATAAATACATTAACATTTTAATTCAGATAAAACGTTAATTAATAATATACTGTTTCAAAATACGTCACCATTATTATATATTTTTTTCTTTAAAAAAAATCTTGTTCCTTAACCCCCGCCCCTTCCCTATATTTATTAACCTACATATACACCTAAATAAATATTTTTTGTTCGTTAGTTTTAATTTGTACCAGAAGATGAAAACATCTGTCGTTTTCGAAACTAGTTTTACTTATGTATATATATATATATATATATATATATATATATATATATATATATATATATATATATATATATATATATATATATATATATATATATATATATATATATATATATATATATATATTTATATATATGTAAATAAAACTCAACATTTTGATTTGGATTATCTCCAATTACAGGAGTCATTTTCATGTTATTTTTAGACTTCCATATTCATCTCATCAAAGATGAAGATGAATATGGAAGTCTGGGCATTTACGGGGCTGACGACCGTCATAGGCTGGTTGAAGTGATCACTTTACACACGTGTAACATTCACAAATTCTACCCATTATTTACAACAGAGCTTCCAAGAATTTGAGTAGTGTGGTACGTCAGCCCCGTAAATGTCCAGACTTCCATATTCTCCTTCATCTTTGATGAGATGTCAAAAAATTATATAAATAAAACCCATTAAAGTGGTATATTCAAGTGTTGGGTAATAAATCCAAAATAAACAAGGTTTGTTGGATAGAATTTTACATTTATTTATGTATATGTTAATACGTATTAACATATACATACATAAATGTAGAATTAAATCCATAAAACCGTGTTTTATTTTGGATATATTACCCAACAATTTAATACGCAATTCTACCAACTGTCTGCAGTTACAATAAATTAGTTTTTATTTTCCTATCGTCTCATTCCGCTTGACGCAATTTATTCGCTCTAGAGGTTAGTTCCAGAACGCCGCATTTGACGTGACCCCTGGTGATTAGGAGCCGGGTCGCCTCCGGGGTAGGCAGAGAGGTTAAACGCGTCCGATGTGCATCGCACGGGGCGAAAGTGGTCGTGATCGCCCGCGGGAAGTAATGTGTATGCGGCCTAACGAAATTAATTTATTTTGAAGGAAACATCCTCGGACGGTCTGTAGGTCCCAGGCTACGAATGAAGGCGAATTTGATCTTTTTTATCTTTAAAATTGCAAGGAATATCGATGAAATCAATATATATATATATATATATATATATATATATATATATATATATATATATATATATATATATATATATATATATATATATATATATATATATATATATATATATATATATATATATATATATATATATATATATATATATATATATATATATATATATATATATATATATATATATATATATATATATATATATATATATATATATATATATATATATATATATATATATATATATATATATATATATATATATATATATATATATATATATATATATATATATATATATATATATATATATATATATATATATATAATAAAACCCTTACCGCACCCCAATGGTGCATAGGGCACTGCATTATATAAACGCAGTGTTATCTCGATCGATTACACATGAAGGAAAGGTGATCAGCCCTCCACTTCAGGTACCAGTCCAGTGTAATATTGAATAAATATTAGAGTGAAAAAATCACTTATTTATTAAACCCTGGGAATCGAACCCGGGACCTCCAGAACGGTAGGCGAGCATGCTGACCATTACACTACGGAGGCGGACATATATATATAAATATATATATTTATATTTATATTATATATATATATATATATATATATATATATATATATATATATATATATATACATATACATATATATATATATATATATATATATATATATATATATATATATATATATATATATATATATATATATATATATATATATATATATATATATATATATATATATATATATATATATATATATATATATATATAAATATATATATATACAGTATTTTTTTGTTGTTTATTCGTAAAAAGTTTTGTAAAATCTTTTGTTTATTAGTTAGGGGGTGTTCCTCGTATTATGGACCAGAGTTGCTGATTTCAGTGTCTGAGATGATGAATAGCGAGAAGTATCACCCAATTCTACTGTGGAAGATACTACCAGAGATAAAAACACGATAGTCAAATTGTAATGTAATATTTCAGCAGAATTTAACCCTCTGCCACAAATCCAAAAAAAAATGAAATTATTCACACATAAACTATGAACAGTGTTTGACTGGTACAGAATTTCGCCAGACATAAACCTTACTGAAAATCTATCGGCAATTCGTAAGAATCGGCTTTCCAAATTTGATTGCACTACGGTGGAAAAGCTCATTTTGTCCATAAATCAGGTATGGTTTTGGGACGAAAAAGTAGCATCCACGTGCCAAAACCTTATATAATAGATGCCAAGAAAAGTAAAATCTTTGATAGAACCCAAATGGGATCATATTAAATATTAATTTGTGAAACAACTAATAAACAAAAGATTTTACAAAACTTTTTACGAAAATACAACAAAAAGTTTTGTTTCAATTAATGTGTTCGATACTGAAACTCCTAGGATGGAACTCAGATTTGTGACGACAATTTGGACACACCAAAAATGTAGTAAATATATAATTTATTTAAAGTCGTGTCTTTTTGAATGAATGACACGGTTAAAATGTGATAAAAGTGGATAAATCTTTATGGAGTTTTGGACAAAAAACCTTTCATTCATTTAAACGTGCCTGGAGTTAAGTACTTCACAGAGATAAGGAAACTAAGACGGATTCAACTATCACGAAAAGGTTCAGAGGTATCCCACGACAACTCCATTAAGTGTACAGTAATAATTACTGTCTTCGTATCTTTAAATCAATTTAAACCACCCTTTTAAACACACACAAATGTACAAATGTTTTTATTAAACAATGCTATCTGAAAATCCCATTCATGAAATACAATTTTAAACACACGAAGCTTTGATTGTGATAGTGAATTGAGGTTTAAGTATGTATAGAGAAAGGAAAGAGATATGAAAACCTGTTACAATATTGGATACAGGGCCCTCATGAAGTCACATCTATAGTTTAGCGCCAGTGATAAATTTAGTCAAAAAATTATTAAAAAAAAATTACAAAATATGTTTTGATGTTAAATGAAATAATCTTACTAAACAACATAAAGGTTTATCAGATTAAGTGGTGTCTTATTTAAAAATATTGGTCAGCACGCTCGACTACCGTTCTGGAGGTCCCGGGTTCGATTCCCAAGGGGGGTAAAATTTTTTCACTGTCATATTTATTCAATATTACTCTGGACTGGTACCTGAAGAGGAGGGCTGATCACCTTTCCTTCATGTGTAAACGATCAAGATAACACTACGTTTATATGAAGCAGTGCCCTATGCACCATTGGGGTGCGGATAAGGGTTTTATTATTATTTATGATATTTTTTTTTCTAAAGTAAAATATGTTATTCTGTTTTTAAAATGACATAAATTGTCATTTTAAAAATAACTTGCCAGGTTAGCGTGATATATATATTTTTTTCATGGTGAAGAGTCAAAGTCACCTAAAGATTTATTTTTAAATCACTCACCGGGTATTAATTTATTTATTTCCGCCAAAGCAAGCCAGTATTGGTAATATTTTGTACTGTGATCAATAGAAACATATTCAGTATTGTGAAACAAAAATTAGAAAACTCAAATAAGAAAAATTCGAAAAGTTTCACTCAAAAAACTGATCTAAGGCGTAGATGTTTGAGAAATTCATAGAAGTGGAAATATCTGAAAGACTAAGGCACTTTTACTGAGGTCATATTTTAATTTTTTGGTGAGTCATAAGCTGGCCCAAAACCCTTTAAAAGGAATCCGTAGGATTATGGGACACCCTTTATATATAAAAGTGCGATATTTTATGTCAATGTTTCATCGGGCGGTACAAAAAAAATATTCCAAATAAAACAAAAGTATCAAATCAAATGCCCGAATAACAGCTATGTCGCACACTTCCGGTCTGGTCGACATCGGAAATCGTGAGCCGCAAGTCGTGATGACCGGTCGTAGTACTGTGACGCGAATTACAAAAAAAAACTATCCTTAAAAATCGATTATTATTCTGTTATGACATTCGACCAGAACAGCCACGATAAGTCGTGTGCCTTTAAAGCCACCGCAAGAAAAAAATAAGAAAATTCAAGAAATGAATTTAAAAGCCGAGCCTTTATTTTTTAAGTTATTTGGCATTTCACAATACATTAAAATTACAAGTACAAAAAAATATAAAATATTTATACAAAAAAAAGATCCCACAAAGGCATCATGTGTGGGTTAACATTATATTTTAGGTTATAGTTAAGGGCGCTGGCAATAATACAATAGATATTGTCAGAAATAAAAATAGGTTAAAAGTGCGAATAAAAAATACAAGTAAAATGAAAAAAGTTAGCAAATGTGTACTTTATGACTTAAAAGAAGAAGAATGTGTTTTATTAATAAATAATTTCAGCTTAATTTAAAATCGAAAAAAACTTATAATTAATGTCTAACATATAGTCTTTGTGGAATGAATTCAACAGTTTTGGAGCTATGAAAAGTTTTACAAAATATCGCTCACTTCTTTCATCAACGTCATATATCAAAAAACTTGAGTTTTCAGGAGATCGTTTTTAAAGTTTAAACATATAATAAAATGTATTAAAAATAAATATCAAGCCGTTTATTGAACTTTTTACTGTACAACATATCTTTTTAGGTAAAACCTGAATGTTTTTTCTCCATTTTAAAAATACATAGGATATTTAATAAAAATAATTAAATAATACATTTTCATTGATATAAATAAACAACAATTTCTGCCATATAGCGGGTAAATATTACGTTTAAAATACGCCGCTTTCGCTGGGATATAGTACATTTTCTGTGCATTCTTACAACATGCACAACTGAGAATTGACGATTTTTGATATATGATGTTGTTGAAAGGAGTGAGCGATATAGATTCATGAAAAATATGATTATTTCTTTATTATTTAAATATTATTAGAATATACACACGTCCATATGCTCAGATATTTTAAGTAATGTTAGCGATGAATAGAACCATTAACCTAGAAATTCCTAACTAATGAGCTTTTTGAATTTCACGATAGTAATTTCACGATGAAATTCGTTGACATGGAATTAGTAATTGTAGATTAGGATGGATGATAAACTGGTACAAATATTGACCAAAAATTAAAGTCTATTTTTGATTGGTTAAAAGCTGTTTCTACAAAGCTTCACCCTCGCCAAAATTTATAATTAAATTAGTAATAAAACTAATAATAGTAATAATAATAAAATAATAGTAATAAATATGGAACAAAGGCAAAATAAAGGATTAGGTAAATGATCAAAAGTTAATTTTATGAAAATTGTATAATGTAAATATTCTAAAATTTTCTCTCTTTTTTGTGGGTGTATTAGGTTAAAAACAATATAAAATGTTTTCAAAAAGAATTCCACCAACAAGACACACAAATTGGCTTGGTGGATCTCTGCAAAATATATTTATATAAATAGGTTTAAAAATATGATTAAAATAAATATGTATACCAATTATTATAAATAAATATTGGTAAATTAATTAATGTTGATAAAAAATACTCATAATAATAATAATAATAATAATTATTATAATAACTAATAACGATAAAAATAATATGGACAATTCAAATGGTTGTGAAGAATCATTTTATGGTCGCTATACGATTTATAGTAATTTTAGTATTTCAAATTGTGTCGGTTTGTCCCGTGGTTAGTGTCGCTGACTCTTGAGTCAGAGTTTCTCGGTTCGAACCCACTCTGCCACAATTTGATACCTATTTCTTACAATGAGCCGCTTAGGCTCACAGAAATAGTATGAAATAGATATATTTTTTTAAATAATAAAAACACAAATTCTCTTTTAAAAAAAGAGATATGTACGTATGTTTATGAAATAAATGTTTATATAATATCGTCCCAAGGACAACATTTTAAGTGTGTCCAAGTACTTGTTCACAAACCTGGATTGTCTCCAATTATAGGAGTTATTTTTACATTCTTTTTTGACATCTCATCAAAGATGAAAATAATATGGTCCTGGCATTTTCATATTATTTAATGAAAAAGCTTCTTTCATCTCAGCAATAGATGTCTCTAGCTAAAATTCTAGCAATGTTTCGAAAATGGATCATATATATAGAACTTTCAAGAATTTGACTAGTGTGGTTGTCAATAATGGTTAGAATTGGTGAATGTTACACGCGATCACTTAAACCAGTCTATGACGGTCAGCCCCGTAAACGCCCAGACTCTCATATTCTTCTTCATCTTTGATGAGATATCAAAAAATAATATGCAGAATCAATTCATGAAAAAATACTAGTTGTTTGAAATGACACAAGGAATGTATGTTGTTATTTCTCGGCCGTTATGCCATGTGCTTGGTTTCCGTCTGATGGTACAACCTTATCTTCGTAATATGCAAAATAAATTCCACAACGACGAATACCTCCGAAAAATTCAAAGAAAAAAATTAAGATATCAACATGAAGCCTTCAGAATACAAATGCAATGACATTTATCAAATAGGATATTTATGCTAATTTATGCTACGCTAAGTGGGGGATTAGTTAAAGTTTTCAGCCTTAAAAAAATAAGATACTTAATATTAAATAATTATTTAAAATTTTTTAAATCATACTATTTAAATCGAATTATGAAATAAGGAAAGAATGCAAGGCTGAGGTAAGCATTATTGATAAAATTAACCCTTTCCGGTCCCCGAAAATTGAAAAAAATTATCTAGGTAGACAGTTACATTCCAATTGGAAAAAAATCCACATACTGTTGTAATAGATACTAATGACAAAAGTGTAAGCTTGGAATTAAAATAAATAATACTAATGATGAAAAAAATTGAAAACCTAAGAGCTAAAAATTGTTGTCGACTCTCATTCGATTACTGGTCCAATGTCGAATCTCATTCGACATTGGACCAGTAAGTCTTGAGAAATGTGTGTCGAGATGGTTTGGACATGTGGACCGTATGAGTGAGGAAAGAACGGTTATGAGGCAAATGTAGTTGGAAAAAAAAACTGAGGAAAACTTGGCACAATCAGGTATGTCAAATACTTGAAAGCGACCTTAATGTATGAGGAGATGCATGAATGTGGAAGAGGCGGAGAATGTTTGCAATGACAGAGTGGTGTAGCGTTCTATTCTCTCTGCCTACCCCTGCGGAGAAGCGGCGTGATGGTTCGTTAGTTAGTTTTAATATTTTAAGCCTGTCTTATTATTGTTTTAAAATTCAGAATTCCGCTCGAATACGAATTTATTTATATCAAGATTTTTTATTATACTGTTAAAGTAAAAGACCTGTCATTGGTTTTGCAGGTCGTAAGATCTGTAAACGCCCAGACATTTATATTTTTCTTCATCAATGAATCTTACACTGGGCCATCTCCTATGGGTGCGAATAAAAGTTTTTTTTTGGTTGTAAATTTTCTGGGTGTAAAATATTTCAACGCTGGGGAAACGAAACCCGATTTTCAGCTTTTTGATTTTCTTATGTATTAATTGAATTAACAATAAAAATAATAATAATATTTGGCTATATTTTTATGTCTGCCGCATAGTGAAGTGGCTAAACTACATTTGACTATATTTCTGGAGGTCCCTGGTTCGATTCTCAGGGGGTTTTTAATAAATGTAAATTATTTTAGTTTAATATTTATTTAGTATCATTTGAGAATTTCTGAATATAGGCTTTCTTCTTCAAGTTATAATGGATAATTTAACCGTTGATTTTTAATCTTTCTCGCTGCTCCCAGATATTAATGACAGTATTTTTTTGTTGTTATTGAACATACTTTTATTAATATTGTTAAATAAAATAACATAAAATAAAAATTTAATATTGTGTACATACCTCGACGTATTCAGTCGGCAGATTTTGGTTGAAATATCCAATGATAATAATATACACACACTATCTTTGTCACAAAACACCGTTCACTGGGTCTGGGTTTATAAATAGCTTCTTTTATTGTTTAATAAGTTTATAATTTTTTAAATCATAAATGAATAACTAAATAATCGTCATCGCTTTCTGACATCTGCCAATATGCTGTATTGGTTTGATGGATCACCAAGAATAAATGTAGCACTGTTCAGATTCAGTATTTACGTCTGATAAAATTATGTAATAGCCTTCACGTTTTGTATTAATGTTTAATGTTTGAAGGCGTTTGTTTAATTTGCATTGGTTTTTAAAGGCAGAAGCGACGGGGTTATATATGGTTCAATGTCAAAAATCACACTTTATTCAATGAAAATAGCGAATAGCACCTGAGTGTCAAAATGGTCGAATTATTTTAACGTTGTTTGGTTGAAACTGCATAATAAATTCAAAAGCTTGATTTTTTGGATATAAAATGAATTATTGCACCGAGTCTGATGCGAGGTTTTTTTTCGTTTTGCGAGTAATTTTATGCAGTTATCTTCTGTCGAAATGCAGATAGCTCGACTTAAAAGCTTGGCCCGTGGAGCTTTTGCGATATCAGGGATCAAAGAAGCGATTTTTTTCAGTTTTATCGGCCGGGGAGCCGTATTCTGCGAGCATTACACCCTATATGCGATGCAATCTATGATGTTCCCTCGTACAGGCGGTTTTATGCTCCAACCCCCGAAGGCTTGTTCGCTTAACCGGTATATCCCGTAAATTTGCCAAAGTCTTGTCGCTTATTTGAGCTTTTTGCATACTCAGCCCTTCGATCGAACCAGTTATCAAAGCTCTCCAAAAATACCTTTAAAACATCCGAAAAAATCGAAGATTTGCTTGATAATTTAAACACAAAAAAATATCAATAAAACATTAAAAATGTCACTTGAATCAATCGTTTCAACATCTTCTAAGATACTTTTATAGGTATCAAAGGCCTCCAAAAATACTTTTAAAACATCCGAAGAAATCGAATATTCGCTTGATAATTTCTTTCAAAATTTATCAATTAATAATCATCAATAAAACTTTGGGATTGTCACTTGAATCAATCGTTTTGACACCTTTTAAGTCACCAACACAAATTAATTGTCAATCACTGATTTCTTATTCAAAATTTCCATCAAACATCACTTTTTAATTACCACATTTAGCACTTATAACGTCCTCGGTGTCTAATTGATTAATTTTCCATGAATAACCACTGGTTAAACGATCGTTTGAATACTTTTCAATTTGAATATCAAATTCGAGTTGTAAATATTGGATAGGCGAAAAAAGTCGCGCATCTAGCGACACACGTCCGCACTCTACGAAAGTCCGCCTCGGAATAGGATTATGGAATGACAATATTGGTTACAATGGTCGGTATCGACTATAGTCTGGCTGGAAGCTGCAAGACGGCTGGATAGTAGCAAATCATTAAGTCAAAAGGTCTTTTCATAAGTATGAAAATAAAAATTTATCCTTACGAAAGTTTGTTCCTTTTCGCTAGTAAGATCCAAGGAGATGTTTTGGAATGTGGAAGGATAGACGATATGTGGATCACATCATACTAAAAGGACCGATGTATGACACGGTGTTTCGAATCAAATCACTACTCCATTTAACCTGCATATATTTTATTTAATTTTATTTATATTATTTAAAAAAAAATTATATACACATCGCTCACTCCTTTCAACAACGTCATATATCAAAAAACTTGATTTTTCAGTAGATCGTTTTTTTAAGTTTAAAAATATAATAAAATGTTTTGTAACGGTATATACACGGGTCTACCAAACAATAAAATGACTCGACTGCAATCAGTGTTAAACGCAGCAGCGAGACTAATTTTTGGAATTTCTAAATTCAGTCACATCACCCCACTACTTCACAAACTCCACTGGTTACGCTTTCCAGAAAGGGTTGAGTATAAACTCTGCCTACTCATGTATAAATCAATACACAATATGGCTCCAGAGTATCTTAAGGAGCTGTGTATTCCAGATGAATTGGTTGATAGACGTCTCACGCTTCGATCGGCTACAACATCTGCAATGGGCAAAGTTATCTTACCAGCTCGCAAGCAACGCACTAAATTTGGCGAGCGTGCCTTTGCTGTTGCAGGACCGACGGCGTGGAATGCTCTTCCACCAATGGTTAGAAATAGTGAGAGTGAGATGATCTTTAGAAAAAGACTAAAAACACATTTGTTTTCTAAATCATTTCCACCATAATATTTTCCCCAATTCATTCACCGTGAGGTATTTTTTTACGAAAATGGCGCTATATAAGTTATCCAATTTTATTATTATTATTATTATTTAAAAATAAATATCAAGCCACTTATTGAACATTTTACTGTGCAACAGATCTTTTAAGGTAAAACCTGACTGTTTTTTCTCCATTTGAAAAATATTTAGTATATTTAAAAAAGATTTAAACAATACCTTTTCTTCAAAATACAAAAACAACACTTTCTGCCTTGTGCTGAAACCTTTAGTGCATGTTGGTCTTCGGGTCGACCAAAAAATCGCACGTATTAAACATTTTGTGTAGTTTTTAGTGTGTAAATAGTGCTATGGGAGTGAAGGGTAGTATTATTTGTATGCTGTGGTAGTGATTGTCCTGACGAAGAGACGGATACGTCTCGAAACCGGTAGACATAAAAATCTCGGTGAGTGGTTACATACTACCAATATTGTTAACATTTTTGTTAAAAAATAAATAAGAAAAAATGACTAACCACAAAGTAAATGCTTATAAATATTAATAATATTGAGAATAATTAAAAAATATTTATTTAATTAATTGTTTTGGCATTAACTTTGTGGTAAGACATGTTACGATGATTACAGAAAACAATTGTTTTTATACCACTTGAGTTTTATCAAAGACTACTGGTTTTAAGCTGCTCTCCGGCATTACCATTACCCAGTGAGGCGTCCTGTCCAACATCTTGGCCATGCTCCAGCCCAAGAAGACCGAGAAGAAAGCGCAACAATACGGCGGCTCCACTTTCCTCCCTTCAGACTCAGCCGATTGACGTCGTTTTTCACTTATATATATTTTTTAATTTTCTCTCATTACCATTTTCATATCATAATCCATACCTGTATAAGCGCCCTTGAGGTAGTTTTTTTTACGAAAATGGCGCTATATAAATCATCCAAGATTATTTTTATTAGTATTATTTCAGAAGCTAAACTTCCTGTCCGCCTCCGTAGTGTAATGGTCAGCACGCTCGGCTACCGTTCTGGAAGTCCCGGGTTCGATTCCCAAGGGGGGTAAAATAAATATTAGTGATTTTTTCACTGTAATATTTATTCAATATTACCATGGACTGGTACCTGAAGCGGAGGGCTGATCACCTTTCCTTCATGTGTAAACGATCAAGATAACACTGCGTTAATATAACACAGTACCCTATGCACCATTGGGGTGCGGATAAGGGCTTTATTATTAAACTTCCATCATTCAGGCCTAAATAATAACTGATCTGAATAATAACTCGTAATAATAGTTATTATTCAAACCTGAATGATGGAAGTTTAGCTTCTGAAACTAGTAGTCTTTAATGAAACTCAAGTGGTATGAAAACAAGTGTTTTCTTTAATCATTAAAAAATGTTTATATTTTAATCACTAGCCTACCGCGTAATCCACGCTCTCTTCTAATGCAAGTATGGCCAATGACAAAATATACTAAACCAAGTTATGAGAAATCCTAACGGCGTGGAGTTGAAAATAAATAAATAAAAAACCGTCCAATATGATAAATGTTTCCTGGAAAAAATGTTTTTTTTGGTACTTGCGGCCGTGGCTTTGCTATTGCGGACCGATGGCATGGATCGTCTTGCACCAGCAGTTAGAAACTAATAATAATAATCTTCTTCTTCTTCTTATGCTGTGCAGCCACAATGTCTGCATCCCGCCAGCTCCTCACAGCCCTTCTATCTCCTGCAGTACTTTAATATTTTTTTCCTTCTTAAATTGTTCAGTCAGGAATAAAAAAATAATGAACTGAAAAAATACTTTATGGAAAGATATTTGTGTTAGTGATTAGTAATATTTTCTCATTATCAGCCTCCGTAGTGTAATGGTCAGCACGCTCGGCTACCGTTCTGGAGGTCCCGGGTTCGATTCCCAGGGGGAGGGTCAAATAAATATAAGCGATTTTTTCACTGTAATATTTATTCAATATTACCCTGGACTGGTACCTGAAGGCTGAGGGCTGATCACCTTTCCTTCATGTGTAAACGATCAAGGTAACACTGCGTTTATATGACGCAGTGCCCTATGCACCATTGGGGTGCGGATAACGGTTTTATTATTATTATTACTATATATTCTCATTTGTTTCCTTTAAACATGCTTCTTACCTTATGTTTTTTTATATGCCTATTTAATATAATCGTTTATTGTTTTATATATTTTTTAAAAAATGTGTTAGTTTTGTTTAATTTTTATATTTTTTACTTTGTTTTCAACATTTAAGGCTTATTAATCTTAAGCCTACTTAGTATTTTTATCATTATTTGTACTTTATTCTACTATTTGATTTTGTTTTTTTACTTATCAGTCTATATTTACATTCAGTCTACATTCGTCCTTTTTAGGCCATCTCCATGCTCCGCTTCCATACATTAGGGTTGGATCCAGGATTCCATTTTGCGCTGCCAGTTTAGCATTCGTTGATAGCCTTTTCCATTCTAAATTTTAAATAAAAAAAAACATATTGGAAAAAAAATGTTTTACCACTTTTTCTTAAAATCTATTGTGACACGTGTTTCGATGCATTCAGCATCATTTTCAAACACCGATGAAAATGACGTCAAACACGTGTCGTAGAAGATTTTTAAGAAATAGTGGTAGGTATATACTAAATGAAACTTAAATAAAAAATGGATAGATTTTACCACAAAGTAACTGCCGAATAAATTAATTGTTAATGTATTTTTTTACCCGAAAAAAAATGCAGAAAAAAAGTTATTTTATGTTCATTTAATGTTTAATTTATTTTTAAAAAAAAAAATTTTCATACGTGAATATGTGGACTGTTTAATCCCCATAAAAATAATTATTTATTCTATAATTGGCTTACACCAAATTTAAAATAAACATGTGTGGTAATAAATGAGATCAATATTGTTTGTACCAAATTTAAAATAAATGAACGCGGTAAAAAATAAGATCAGTATTGGTTGTACTATATTTAAAATAAACGAACGCGGTAAAAAGAGCAGTATTGTTTGTACCAAATGTAAAATAAGTAAACGAGATAAAAAACAAGATCAGTATTGGTTGTGCTAAATTTAAAATAAACGAACGCGGTAAAAATATCAGTATTGTTTGTACCAAATGTAAAATAAATAAACGAGGTAAAAAATAAGATCATTATTGCTTACACCAAATTTAATAACAAATGCGGTAAAAATTACATCAGTACTATTTATACCAAGTCCAAAATAAATACTAATACTGACCCTTATCCGCACCCAATGCTGCATAGGGCACGTCATCAAATTGACGTTATGTTTATTCGATCGTTTATTACATGCAGACAAGAAAGCGTAGGAGTGATCTGCGCTTCAGGTACCAGTCCAGGGTAGTAATAAATAAATGGTATAGTAAAAAAACACATATATATTTTAACCACCATGGGAATCGAACCCGGGACGACTAACGTGCTAACGACTTCTATTCTAGGTAGAAATAAATAAATAAAAATAAAATAATTTACAACATTTATTTGTCAAAACACTTGTTCACGAATCTATATTATCTCCGATCATAATTATTTTCATCTCACCAATAGATGACTTTAGTGAAGTTCTAGTGATTCAAGAACAACGTTTCGAAATTGGTTCATATATCGCTCACTCCTTTCAAGAACGTCATAAATAAAAAATCATCAATTTTCAGTTGTGCATGTTTTCGGAATGCCCAGAAAATGTACTATATGCTAGTAAAAGCGTCATATTTTTAGCATAATATTTACCCGCTACAGGGCAGAAAGTGTTGTTTTTGCATTTTGAAGAAAAGGTATTGTTTAATTTTTTTTTATATATTAAATGTTTTTCAAATTGTGAAATAACCTTCAGGTTTTACCTAAAAAGATGTGTTGCATAATAAAAAGTTCAATAAGTGGCTTGATGGTTAATTTTAATAAAATGTGTGATATTTTTAAACTTTAAAAACGTTCTCCTGAAGTATCAAGTTTTTTGATTTATGACGTTCTTGAAAGGAGTGAGCGATATATAGAACTTCCATGAATGTGAGTAGTGTGAGCGAGTGTTTTTGCCTAGAATTTTTACTTATGAATTACATGAAATTATAGTAACTTTGAACATAAAGAGTAAATCACGAGTAGGCATAGGCTAAGAAACTTAAAAAGTTGAAGCCTGAGTAGGGACATGATAAGCGGTATTCATAAGCCGTAGCTGGATTTCAGAATCACTTGGACGTTAGGAAATTAAAAAAAAAAGTAGTGTGCTTGTCAATCATGGGTAGAATTAGTGAATAGAACAGTGTGTAAAGTGAACATTTAAACCTGCCTATAAAGGTCGTAAGCCAGACTTCCATATTCTTCTTCATCTATATTGAGATGTCGAAAAATAAAATAAATAAATGCGGTAAAAAATGAGATCGGTATTGTCGCGTTTGAGTCCTGTCTCCCTGATATAGAAGTGTTATCCTGAGGGCATCAGTTTATGGAGTCAATCGCCAGAAAATTATGTCAATTTGTTTCGAACGTATGTTCTTTCATGTCAACAGATCTCGCTTCATTTCGTATAGCAAACCTTCCAACCGGACACCCTATAAAGTGCACGCCTACCAAAAAGTGGACAAGCACCTTTTTTACGGGACACGCTGTATTGCGAGCCGGCCAAGGGCGGCGCGTGGATGGCTATTTGGTGCATTTTCGAAAAAAAACTACTAAATTTTATATGTGTCCAAATACTTGTTCCCAAATCTGGATTATCTCCAATTATAGGAGTTATTTTTCATATTTTAATATTATGAAAATAATATGAAAAACAACTCCTATAATTTCTTCATCTATGTTGAGTTTTTCTAAAAATAATATGAAAATAGCTCCTGTAATTGGAGATTATCCAGATTTTGTGAACAAGTATTTGGACACATTCAAAATGTTGTAAATTAGTAAATTGTACTTAAAAATATAAAATAAGCATAAATTTATAAGAGCGCCTTGTTGTAGGCAATATGTAGAACAAAACGTAGGCAATTTTGATACTACTTAGGAGTAAGAGTCAACTTAATCCCAAATTACATGAATGATGAAAGAAAACGCTTGTTTTTTACCACTTGAGTTATATTATAGACTGCATATTTCAGAAGTTTAACTTCCATCATTCAGGTTTGTATAATAACTGAATGATGGAAGTTTAACTTCTGAAACATGTAGTCTATAATAAAACTCAAGTGGTAAAAAACAAGTGTTTTCTTTAATCACTGTAACATGTCTTACCACAAAGTTAATGCCGAAACAATAAATAAAATTACTTGAAAATGAAATATTGGGTTCTGCGCTTTAAGGTCTGGAAAATATGACTGAATTTGAGTAAATTTGAGGTTTTCCCGCGATGAGGAAACTTAAGAAATACAATGTTATAGGAATAGATTTTTATAATTTTTTTTATCGATTGGTTTGGATGTTTGTGATGTATTTTTCCTTCCCTATCCTTACCATCCTACCTGCAGACAAGTCTCTAAAAGCAGAGGCTTGTGGGTTATTTAAAAAAAAACTCAATTTGAGACACCCATAATGATGAAATACCAACGTTATTCACTTATTATGAACTATCCACAGCCACTATCATTTTTAAGAGATATAAACTAAATATGCTATAAATCCTTGTACAATCCTATTAAGGCAAGGACAATTTTATAGGGATTTTTTCATTCATTCATTCAAACTCTTATTTGTACCTCAATAGTGCATAGGGCACTGCATCATATAAACGCAATGGTATCTTGATCATTAACATACTACGAAGGAAAGGTGATCAGCCCTCCGCTTCAGGTCCAGGATAATATTGAATAAATATTGGAGTGAAAAAATTACTTATATTTATTTTATCCGCCCCCTGAGAATCGAACCCGGGACCTCTAAAATGGTAGCCTTTTATATAAATATAAAAAAGAAGACAAAAAACAAAATATATATATACATTGACTATCATTCACATGATGAATGATTTAAAATAAAAAGACTTTGTTTTTTGATCCACACACATTTTTATTAACAACCAACTAGTTTCGACAAACACTGTTCCCTCTTCAGGGTTTATTCAGTCATAAATTAAACCCTGAAGAGGGCAACAGGTTGTTGCCGAAACTAGTTGGTTGTTAATAAAAATGTGAGTGGATCAAAAAACAAAGTTTTTTTATTTCTCAAAATAATATATCAATATGATCCACAAAGTTATTTTTTGACATTTCATCAAAGATGAAGAAGAATATGGAAGTCTGGGCATTTACGGGGCTTACGACCGTCATAGGCTGGTTTGAGTGATCACTTTACACACGTGTAACATTCACCAATTCTACCCATTATTGACAACCACACTACTCAAATTCTTCGAAGTTCTATATATATGAACCAATTTAGAAACTTTGTTCTTGAATCACTAGAACTTCACTAGAGACATCTATTGGTGAGATGTAAAGAAGCTTTTTTATTAAGCAGAAACTCTTATATTAGTATGTGAGATCCGAATCCCGGATTATAATCACACACATGAGAAACGCCAGAAAATACCATTTTCATTTTTATTATTAAGCTTATAATTTGACCAGATAATTTATTTACAACATTTTGAGTGTGTCCAAATACTTGTTCACAAAATCTGGATTATCTCCAATTACAGGAGTTATTTTCATATTATTTTTTGACATTTCATCAAAGATGAAGAAGAATATGGAAGTCTGGGCATTTACGGGGCTTACGACCGTCATAGGCTGGTTTGAGTGATCACTTTACACACGTGTAACATTCACCAATTCTACCCATTATTGACAACCACACTACTCAAATTCTTCGAAGTTCTATATATATGAACCAATTTAGAAACTTTGTTCTTGAATCACTAGAACTTCACTAGAGACATCTATTGGTGAGATGTAAAGAAGCTTTTTTATTAAGCAGAAACTCTTATATTAGTATGTGAGATCCGAATCCCGGATTATAATCACACACATGAGAAACGCCAGAAAATACCATTTTCATTTTTATTATTAAGCTTATAATTTGACCAGATAATTTATTTACAACATTTTGAGTGTGTCCAAATACTTGTTCACAAAATCTGGATTATCTCCAATTACAGGAGTTATTTTCATATTATTTTTTGACATTTCATCAAAGATGAAGAAGAATATGGAAGTCTGGGCATTTACGGGGCTTACGACCGTCATAGGCTGGTTTGAGTGATCACTTTACACACGTGTAACATAAATGTTGTAAATAAATTATCTGGTCAAATTATAAGCTTAATAATAAAAATGAAAATGGTATTTTCTGGCGTTTCTCATGTGTGTGATTATAATCCGGGATTCGGATCTCACATACTAATATAAGAGTTTCTGCTTAATAAAAAAGCTTCTTTACATCTCACCAATAGATGTCTCTAGTGAAGTTCTAGTGATTCAAGAACAAAGTTTCTAAATTGGTTCATATATATAGAACTTCGAAGAATTTGAGTAGTGTGGTTGTCAATAATGGGTAGAATTGGTGAATGTTACACGTGTGTAAAGTGATCACTCAAACCAGCCTATGACGGTCGTAAGCCCCGTAAATGCCCAGACTTCCATATTCTTCTTCATCTTTGATGAAATGTCAAAAAATAAT
Organism: Brachycentrus maculatus; assembly: GCF_059751285.1. Taxonomy (NCBI): domain Eukaryota; kingdom Metazoa; phylum Arthropoda; class Insecta; order Trichoptera; family Brachycentridae; genus Brachycentrus; species Brachycentrus maculatus. Next base: position 553,975 of record NW_028280817.1, read on the forward strand.
ATGAAAATAACTCCTGTAATTGGAGATAATCCAGATTTTGTGAACAAGTATTTGGACACACTCAAAATGTTGTATCCACAAAGTTAATGCTTTCAATATTCAAAACGATTTAAAATATGTTATATAATAAAGTAAAAATGGTCACGGGTCTGTTTTTTATTAATTAATTATTTTAATTTTATAAAAATTATATATTTATAAAATAATAAATCTCGTACGCCAGTGGTCGCGAGTTATTTTCATTAGCGAAATAGCGTCATATTATTATTCAGCCGCTGTCGAAATTGATCCTTATTGTCAAGGGAAATAAAAGTCAGATTGGCGACCGTGATTGATGTATTTTGTCACTTTTTCGATGTGAGCCCTGCCAAAGTGGTCATTACTTGAAAAAAAAAGTTGAAAGATGCATCTCCGAAAATTAAGGATGGAAACATTTGTTCGAACGAACTATACTCATTTAAAAATTGTACATTAAATGATGTAATTTAAATGTATATTTTTTTAATCTCTCTTCGAACCCAGATGGTGCACAAGGCATCGCATCAAACCGATGCAGTGTTAACTTGATTGATATTACGTGATGACTAAGATGAGATTTTGACGTATTTATTTATATAAACTGTACAGAAAAGAATTATTAAATCTTCCAACCAACCAAAAACAGACTAGTGATATTGATCAAAACGTTTGATACCATATATAGCTGTTTGCAATCAGAGGGTAGATAGTACTTTCAGAGAGTAAAACATAAATTACAAATTTATATTTGAAAAAAATATAAATTACAAAAGAATTTTTTTTTGGGGTCAAGGGATCTTGCATCCCTTATGTCACTGCGACCATATAAGGTGTATTGTGACTTCCCTCTGTATTACAGCTCACTGCCAAGACCTACATGAGTCATGTAACTCACGACCTGTCTTGGTGGTAGGAGCTTCACCTTCTCGGAGTCCAGTAGAGGTCCTACAAGGGTGTGACTTCGTTTGCGAGCGAATGCGTCACAATTGTAGAGAATGTGGATTGGCTTTTCGTTATCCTCCATACAAAATCCGCATACTGGGGAGTCATGAAATGAGATTTTTGTCGTGTGTTTCCTCAGTCTGCAGTGTCCTGTCAAGGTCGTGGTTAGGATCCTTATTTGTTTTTTGCTAAGCTTTATAGCTTCTGCGGTGAATTTCCGCGATGATACAAAAGATGATTATAAAGACGGCAAAGGAAAGGGTAGTTTAAGGAAGGAGGTAGAGGAAAAAACTAAGGGAAGAGGTTCGATGGACAGTTAGGATTCTAATGATTGATAGTAATATCTCAGACTTTTCTTCCAACCAACCAAAAATGGACTAGTGATATTGATCAAAATGTTTGATACTAAATATAGCTGTTTGCAATCAGAGGGTAGACAGTACTTAAACATTTAAAAAACATAAATTACAAATTGACTTTAAAAAAAACACAATTTACCAAAGATGATAAGGAGGGCAAAGGAAAAAGGAAGTTTAAGGAAAGAGATAGAGGAAAAAACTAAGGGAAGAGGTTTGATGCACAGTTAGAATTCTAATGATAGATAGTAATGTCTTAGACGTTTCTTAAAAGTTATTAGAGAAGGTGCATTTGTTTACGCGGAGAGGTGATTCATTCCATAGTCTGGCCGCTTGGACAGAGAAGGAATAACTGAAGAATGATGTGTTATGGCGAGGAATGGAAAGCGTTCTTTCTTGGGAAGAACGAAGTGATGGACCATAATCTGGGATGTAAATAAAGTTTTCAGTCAAATATTTAGGTGCATTGGGGCTGTGAAGAATATTATAAAGTAGCGTGAGAGATTGAAGATTTATGCGCTGGTTGAACTGAACGTTAACACATGAAGGACATCCGATACGGTAGTCAAGCATGCTGTCCATTATACTACGGAGGCGGACAATCTATATACAACATTTTGAGTGTGTCCAAATGCCTGTTCACAAATCTGGATTATCTCCAATTATAGTTATTTTTCATATTATTTTTTTTGAGATCTCAACATAGATGAAGAAAAATAATCTCGCCAATAGATGTCTCTAGTGAAATTGTAAGTGATTCAAGTAAAATATTACGAAATTAATTCATATATATATAAAGAACTTCCATTAATTTGAATAGTTGGTTGTCAATCATGGGTAGAATTGGTGAATAGTTACACGTGTGTAAAGTGATCACTTAAATCAGCCTATGACGGTCGTAAGCCCCGTAAATGCCCTGACTTACATATTCTTCTTCATCTATGTTGAGATGTAAAAATAATATAAATAATCTATGTAAAAAAAGTTGTAAATGTCCTTTGGTTGTTCCCACGTGTTTTTATATGCTCTTTTATTTCTTTTCCATTTGACCAGACTGAGCCACAGACACACGCGTCCGTGTGCAGGTGGAATAAAATAAAATTTCCACCCGATGCAGTTATGATTTTCCCGTTATTGCCGTCATAAATTTCTAGATTTTTTTCATATTTATGCACTTTTTATGTTATCGTTATGATTGCGTTTCAATTTGACAAAACTACGATACGATGGCCTAGTTTTTCAATGACGATTTTAAAAATAAATAAATTTAAATAATAAAATGTATTTCTTGAATGTTTTCCGCAGATACTTTGTGTAAATATCTTAGTATTTACCCTTTTTTTATTAATACAATTTAACCCACCGTGGAAGATTTTGGTGATAGTATTTTAATGTTTTTGAATTAAAATAAACCATGATGATGACAAGGTTCTCGTTGAAACCGATAGGTTAAATTGTATTAATCAAAAAATTGTTTAAAACTAAGTTATTCAATTTTATAAAGTTTAATACAATTTATATTTGAAACACTAACTTTGTGATTTTCCTTTTTATAATTAAAATATAACTTTGTTTTAAAATCAATTTAAATATTTTATTATAACTTAATTAGAATGTCTACCGTTTTTAAAGCTAACCGCTTCTTTATCAAGACTGATCAATACTAAAACACTATCTACTTAAAAAATTAAAAATATTTTGACGGTTAGGGAAAGAAGCTTGGGTAGATCTCAAGTGGCTTTATTAATTTTGTGTTGATTGACATTCGCAGTAAAATAATGAAAAAAAAAATAATTAAAACTACATTCGAAAAACCGTTTACATATTATGTAAAGACAACAAAAAATGTGTTCTGCGTTATACCTTGTTCGCCAAAAATGTCCACCTTTGTGTGTTCCGTCTCTTTCTTACGCTAGATCCTGTTACGAGGAAAAAGAGGACAGAAGATACTGAATTCTTTGGAAGCGGTTAACACTGAAATAACCGTGAATTTTTTGTAAAAAAATATTATTATATGGGATATATAATTTGAAAAAAATAACTCATGTATAAATATTTTAGGATATAAGTAACACTATACTACCATTTGTGCTATTAAAAAGGGCGATGGTTGGAGCTCTACAGTCAAGGGATAACTGGAGAAGTGTTATTGCTTCCACAAGGGTCACAATCCACAGTAATGAGACTAAGACGGAGAAAAAGAAGGTGTACCATGACACGATGTAATTGTACAATGTTTCACTCTAAGGACACTAGCAAGATAATGTTAGGGATTTGAAAATAAAAAGAAAAATTTTGACTAACAAAATATCACACCGTTTTTACTCAGTGATAGACAGAGAGGAATGAACGCCAATTATTTTTGCTATTTTTGCTATTTTTGCAAATATTCTTTGCTCTTTATCTCTTCGTGCATATCAGCATAAACATGAAAATATGCAAGCACATTTGTATAAAAAAAGTTCGTTTGTGCAAAATTTTAAATCCTGCCACGGGTAAAGCGTCGTGTGTTGGACTTAAGAGCAACACACGCATACTTTATGTTACTGATGGCCGACAGCGTGCTTCTTGACATATATTAACGCTTGGCATTTTGTATGTTTTGGAATGCATTGTTGTTTCATATTTTCATTGCTTCACAAGTATTGTAAAATGAATCATAATAGAATTGTGAGCATTATTTTTTTTTTCTTTTGACCTAAATAAACCACAGCAAATATCTTTGTATACTTATATATATCTGAAATTTCTAAGCGGATCCAGAATATGTGAGCAAAAAATTGGACGTAATGAAAATATTGTGGAATTTAATATCATATATTTTATATGGGGTTAAAAATACCCCTTCAGTCATGTAAGGGTTGATGTCAAACAGGATCGTTCTTGCATTCCGACAGACATTCTTCGGTCGAGGATGGTCCGCATGCCGAAGTAAGTGCAAGAGAGATGGGTACACAGTTATCCCTCGTTTAACACGGTTTTGACAAGTGCGCTATGTTTTGACAAAATATATTTTTTGTATCTCCTTTCTCACACTCTTAAAACATAAAAAAATAAGTATGTATTCTATTTTTTAAAATACAATATACCATTAAAAATAAGGATTTTCAGTAAATAATTCGGAATTCAAATAGACCATTAAAAGCTCCCACTCGGATCTGATACAAAAGCTCTAGGCTTTCTGACAGACCACTCACCCAAAGCTAATTTTTTTACTAGTAGATAAAAATATTTTAAAAATGTTGTAAAATGGATCTTTGCCAGTCGGGAATATTTAATTTAACACACTCCACTTATAAAGGATTGTATTACACTCGTTTTGTGTTTATAACAGCCGATATAATAAATATTTTTATTCATCATTTTATTTGGGAAAATTCGCCTTCGAAAAAACGTCTCCTTCACATCCATACATCTAGTCATATATGGCCTCCGATTACGCAGACTTTTGACACCACCAGATTTTAGGTTCTGATTGATCTGATCGTACAAAGTCTTTTTCGGTCGTCCTCGTTCTGTTTTCCCGCTCACATTCGCCACATATATTTTCTTAGTCATTCTCTCGTTATCCATTCGCTCCACATGCCCACACCACCGCAAAGAACTCTCCAGAAAAAAGAATTTTTTTGAAATTATACCAGTCTTACATTCCCTTTTTATATCTTCGTTTATAATTCTGTCATGCAATGATTTTACACACATTCTTCTGAGGGAGCGCTTTTCTACAAATATTGCACAACTTTAGGAATCCATTACACACATTCTAGAAGTGCTATACATGCTATACATTTTTTAAAAATAAAATGTTATGATAATAATAAATAAAACTTCTAAATATATATTACGATACTACGACTAGTGCCACCTGTTGACAGAATTGAAAAGGTTGCAACAAACTTTCAATTTGGGTTATCTAAAAAAATTATTTATTAGAAAACATTTTTCATAAAATATCACAGATGTCGCTAGCATCATGACATTTAAAAAAAAATGATAAAACTAACTAAACCAGCTAACCATCACGCCGCTTTCCCGCAGAGGTAGGCAGAGGGAATCGAACGCCACATCACTGTATTTGCAAACATTCATTACCTACACCTTTCTAAATTTTTAAAAGTTAAAATAAAAATATGATTTTCACCTTCATTTTCCTCTTGTTTCATTTTCGCCTTGTGGCCTGTTTTTAAGAGGGATTAGCCTCCTGCGATGTCGATTCCCAGCTATCAATCCATCTCTTTGGTGGTCTACCTTGGATTTGGCCGTGCAGTGCAATGTGGGGGAGTCTGGATGGTTGCATTCTCCTCACACGCGCATACCATTGTCTCCTTCGTTGCCTTCCCCACCTAACGACATCTTCCATCTCGTATACATCCCGACATAAAAATAATTAAGTAACGCCAGGATAAGTCTTGGTAACTTTTTTTTTATTATTATTATTATTATTATTATTTATGTCCGCCTCCGTAGTGTAGTGGTCAGCACGCTGGGCCACCGTACTGTAGGTCCCGGGTTCGATTCCCATCCCATCCCAGAGGGGGGGGTTACATAAATATTAGTTTTTTTCACTTAAATATTTATTTAGTATTATCCTGAAGCGGAGGGTTGATCACCTCTCCTTCATATGTTAACGATTAAGATAACACTGCGTTTATATGATGCAGTGCCCTTTGCACCATCGGGTGTGGAAAAGGGTTAATTAAAAAAAATATATATATATCGGCACCCAATGGTGCAAAGGGAATTGCTTAAAATTTAATGTATGTCACATTTAATGGAATGTGTTTCTTTGACATCTTAAAACAGATGAAGAAGAATATGGAAGTCTAGGTATTTATAGGACTTATGACCTGTCATAATTTTAAAGTCAATTGTGTAATTTGATATAAAATTCTGTAAATTGATAATTTATAACCACTCTGTGCCATTGTCGAAATATTTTTTTTTTAAATTTAGTCTTCGTCGAGGTGCATGAACGTGGAAGATGCGAAGAATGTTTGCAAAGACAGAATGGAGTGGCGCTATATTCTCTCTGCCCACCCCTGCGGGGAAGCGGGGTGATGGTTAGTTAGTCAGTTAGTTAGTTAGTTTATACATTTGTATCAATTTATTTAATATTTTTTATTAACCCTCCCTTCCCGGTGTTGTGTACCTTGTACACATCGCTTACTCCTTTCAAGAACGTCATAAATCAAAAAACTTGATTTTTCAGGAGAACGTTTTTAAAGTTTAAAAATACAATACAATGTTTTAAAAATAAATATCAAGCCACTTATTGAACTTTTTACTGTGCAACAAATCTTTTTAGGTAAAACCTGAAGGTTTTTTCTCCATTTGAAAAATATTTAGTTAATTTTAAAAAAATAATTAAACAATACCTTTTCTTCAAAATGCAAAAACAATATTTTCTGCCCTGTAGCGGGTAAAGATTAAGTTAAAAATATGCCGCTTTTGCTGGGATGAAGTACATTTTCTGGGCATTCCGATAACATGCACAACTGAATATTGACGATTTTTGATTTATGACGTTCTTGGAGTGAGCGACATTGCTTCTAATAACTATAATAAATAACCATAATAAATAAATGATGTATATTTAACATATCACCCTTTTACGTTTTCTATTGACTCACGCCATCGAAAGGTTAGGTGGGGAATTTTCTGTGAGAAAACCTTATAGTCATTTAATTGATAAATGTCGTAATTATCACAAGGAACTAACAACGCTATTTTTATTATGTATGGAAAATTTTAATCTTGGTAATAAGTGTATGCGTTCGAAGAAATATGGCAGTGTATGCGGTGTCGGGAAATCAGTGGTTATATTATGCCGTATTAAAAAAAAAACATCTAAGTATTCCGTTGAAAAATAAAATATTATATAATCCATATTTGAAGCACTAACATTGTGATTTTCCATTTTATAATTAAAATACAACTTTGTTTTAAAATCACTATAAATATTTTATTTTAACTAAATTATAAAGTCAGCACGCTCGGCTACCGTTCTGGAGGTCCTGGGTTCGATTCCCAGAGGGTGGTCTGATAAATATAAGCGATTTTTTACTTTAATATTTATTCAATATTACCCTGGACTGGTACCTGAAGTGGAGGGCTGATCACCTTTCCTTCATGTGTTAACAACGATCAAGATAACACTGCGTTTATATGATGCAGTGCCCTATGCACCATTGGGGTGTAGATAAGGGTTCGAATTATAATATCTACCGGTTTCGAAGCTAATCGCTTCTTTATCAAAAATCGTTAATACTTTATTTATTATGTTATTTTATTATATAATCACTTATGTTTTAGTACAAACCAATAAACACACATTTTTTAAAAAGATGTATGAACGTGGAAGAGGCGAAGAATGTTTGCAAAGACAGAGTGGTGTGGTGTTCTATTCTCTATGCCAACCCCTGCGGGGAAGCGGCATAATGGTTAGTTAGTAGGTTTTCTTTATTTTTAATTTTGACCATCCTAGAAATCGAACACGAAATCTCCAACACAGTAGCCTAACTAATACACTACAGAGATAGAAAATTATAATGTCTACCGGTTTCGAAGCTAACCGCTTCTTTATCAAATCTGATTAATACTAAAACACTATATGCTTAACAATATTCTAAATATTTTGACGGTTAGGCAAAGGAGCTTGGGTAGATCTCAAGTGGATTTTTTTTGTATTGATTAGCAGTCACGGTCAAAAGGGAGTATTTAAACTAACTAACCATCACGCCGCTTCCCCGCAGGGGTAGGTAGAGAGAATAGAGAGCCACACCACTCTGTCCTTGCAAACATTCTTCGCCTCTTCCACGTTCAAGTATCTCCTCATACATACCCGCCGATTGTTACGACTCCTAACCTGACCCCTTTAAGTATTTGGCATACCTGATCGTGCCATGTTTTTCTCGGTCTTCCTCTGCTTCTTTTCCCGCTAATATTCGCCTCATAAATTTGTTTTACCGTTCTTTCCTCACTCATTCGTTCTACATGTCCAAACCATCTCAACACACCTTTCTTAATTTTATCGATAATGCTTATCTCAGCTTTGCATTCCTTCCTTATTTCACTATTCGTACATCTATCATACATCGTTTTGTCACACATTCTTTTGAGAGATCGCATTCCGAGTATTTATTAATTGTAAATTATTGTAAATTGCCTTTTAATTTATAATATTTCTAAGTATTCTACTAAAAGTCCCGTGTTGCATGTGTGTTATATATTTAGACCATTATTTTATCATAAAGCCCACGAGTTTTGAAGTACGGTGTACTCATTTACCCACGTACATATGTTACATTGTAGTTTTCTATGTTTGACATAATGTCATATACCATTAACAGTAGCATGCATTGATTTTTTTTATATCAAGGTGGACTGCAAAAGATCAGGCCATTTAGAAGTTCCTCATCTATACATTTTTTTTATTAGAATTTTAAAAGATATATATTTTTTTTCAAAACATATTACAAACATAAGTACTATATATATAATATTTCCGACGAGTAACTTCTATTTCTCATTTTGACACATGGGATTAAGGTTAACAAGACTGGAACACAAATAATAAAGTTACAAAAGAGATTTATGAGGCGAATGTAGTTGGAAAAAGAAGCAGTGGACGACCGAGGAAAACTTGGCACAATCGGGTATGTCAAATACTTGAAAGCGGCCGGGTCAAGAGTCGTAATAATCGTCGGGTATGTATGAGGAGATGCATGAATGTATAAGAGGCAAAGAATGTTTGCAAGGACAGAGTGGTGTGGCGTTCGATTCTCTCTGCCTACCCCTGCGAGGAAGCGGCGTGATGGTTAGTTAGTTAGTTTTCAAAAGAGACTTTTTAGTAATAACCAAAACTAATACATGGCATAATATTAAAACCAATAAACTAAGCAGCTCATTATTAGAAAAAGGTATCAAACTGTGGTAGAGTGAGATTGAACCGAAAAACTCTTACTCAAGCCCACGACGCTAACCACGGGACCACAACCCGACACTATTGTTATATTATACCCAAAAAATAATTGATAAATAACTCCTAATTGGAGATAATCCAGATTCGGGAACAAGTATATGGCCACATTCAAAATGGTGTTTTTTAAATTATTGACGTATATTCCTTCAATTGTTTCTTACATATCGCTCACTCCTTTCAAGAACGTCATAAATCAAAAATCTTGATTTTTCAGGGGAACGTTTTTAAAGTTTAAAAATATAATACAATGTATTAAAAATAAATATCAAGCCACTTATTGAACTTTTTTACTTTGCAACACATCTTTTTAAGTAAAACCTGAAGGTTTTTCTCCATTTGAAAAATATCAAGTATATTTAAAAAAATAATTAAACAATACCTTTTCTACAAAATTTAAAAACAACACTTTCCGCCCTGTAGCGGGTAAATATTAAGTTAAAAATATGACTCTTTTGCTGGGATATAGTACATTTTCTGGGCATTCCGAAAACATGCACAACTGAAAATTGATGATTTTTTATTTATGACGTTCTTGAAAGGAGTGAGCGATATGTTAATTGCAGAAGAATTTTACTTTTGTAGTATAATTTCCACAGTTCTTTGTTCGATAGGTAATTAAGAACAGTACATATCACATATGGGATAATGAATTGTACAGACTTCCGTCACATAAATAATAATACATACATTTAATTTCATTTCATTCGAAACAAATCATGTAAGTCGCAGTTACTGGGGTCAAAAAATACCCAGCTAATATGTACTGACTCCAATACTGACCCTGCGAATTTGCTTTCTTATAAAATCATAAAAAATACCATATTTTTAATATCATTGAAAAACGTAAGCTTCCAAAATGCGAATTTCTAGCTCATTATATATTTGACAATATGACATCAAAAACATATGCTAGAAAGAAAACGTAACAAATATAAACCATCTCAATTGGGTCATCTAAAATCTGGCAGTTACCCATTAGTCACACATCGCTCACTCCTTTCAACAACGTTATATATAAAAAATCGTAAATTTTTTGTTGTGCGTGTTTTCGGTATACCCAGAAAATGTACTATATCCCAGCAAAAGCGGCATATTTTAAACTCAATATTTACCCGCTACAGGGCAGAAGGTGTTGTTTTTGCATTTTGAAGAAAAGGTATTGTTTAATTATTTTTTTAAATGTACTAAATATTTTTCAAATGTAGTAAATAAAATCAGGTTTTAACTAAAAAGATCTGTTGCACAGTAAAATGTTCAATAAGTGGCTTTATATTTAGTTTTAATACATTTTATTTTATTTTTAAACTTTAAAAACGAAATCAATTTTTTGATATTTGACATTGTTGAAAAGAGTGAGCGACATGTAATGATGACATTTATCATATCAAACATGCGTAGCTCAAAAATCTGTGATTTATAAATTTGTACTTAGTACAGCGATTCCGAAGGAAGGAATGCGACTACTTATAAAAAAATAGTTCTATAGTTTTCATTTAACACTCTCCTTATCATTCATCATTCACTTTATGTAATACCACTTTATATGATTTTTTACTAACACAAATTGAATACATTTATTTAAATCACAATTTTAAACATACCTATTTAAAAAAATATATATTTCAGAGACCCACCAAGCCTTGTGTGTCATGTCGGTGGAGTTCTTTTTAAATACATTTTTACTGTTTTTAACGATTTTAACCTAATATACAAACAATAAGAGAGAAAAAAATAAAAACATAAACATTTTACAATTTTATAAAATTAACTCCTGACCATATTTACCCATTCCTTTATTTTGCCTTTGGTCTATATTTTATTTTGACCTCTAACATCCGTCAGCAACAAATTAAAAATGTTCGGAACGATATATTGCAGTGTTCGACTTCCATATTTATTGTTAATTCTTGATGAATGAGATATTATACTACCATAAAAAAACTTGATCATTGGCTATTTAATATCTTACTGGCTTAATATTGCCCTGAAAAAATCCCAAAGAATTTTAAACTTGGAAGTATAATATATTGACTTGTGAAAAATGACTGACTGCATTGATGATTATTTTCTTGCCAAGCAAAAGTGACTTAAATGGCCCTCCTGAACATTTTACGTTTTATTAGTGGTCACTTTCTCCTGTACGTCTACGATATGCGAGATTGAAGATGTTGTTAGGTGGGGAAGCCAACGAAAAAGACAATCATCTAGACTCCTTCCAATTGCATCTCATGGCCAACCCTGCGGTAGATGGAATCCAGGGCAGACCATGAAGTATAATATATTGACTTGTTAAAAATGACTAACTGCATTGATGATTATTTTCTTGCCAAGCAAAAGTGACTTAAATGGCCCTCCTGAACATTTTACGTTCTGTTAGTTGGTCACTTTTTCCTACACGACTACGATATGTTTTGCCTCAACGAGTGCATTATCAGATCAGGAATATAATTTTAAACGTACGGGAAAGGCAAGAGGCTTCTACGCAATCCAGAATGCATTTGCATCATGACGTCACAAAGGTCTTTATAATATTTCCTGTAGTTAACACTTTATCCATTGCAAATTCTTAGAAAAATGCAACAATACACGTGTTTCCCGTACGAAGAAGCAAACTGTTTGGACCATGTTATGCAGAAACCACCCAACCCAGAAATCAGCAAGCCGGGATATTGATTTATAACATTTTGAGTGTGTCCAAATACTGGTTTACAAATCTGGATTATCTCCAATTACAGGAGTTATTTTTTACATTTATTTTTGACATCTCAACACAGGTGAAAAAGAGTATGGATGTCTGGGCATTTACGGGGCTTGCGACCGCCATTGGCTGGTTTACGTGATCACTTTAAGCACGTGTAACATTTACTAATTCTACCCATTATCGACAAAAAAATTGCTCAAATTCTTGGAAGTTCTATATATATGAACCAATTTTGAAACCTTGTTCTTTAATCACTAGAACTTTACTAGAGACATCTATTGGTGAGATGTAAAGAAACTTTTTACTAAGCAGAAACTCTTATATTAGTATGTGAGATCCGAATCCTGGATTATAATCACACACATGAGAAACGCCAGAAAATACCATTTTCATTTTTATTATTAAGCTTATAATTTTACCAGATAATTTATTTACAACATTTTGAGTGTGTCCAAATACTTGTTCACAAAATCTGGATTATCTCTAATTACAGGAGTTATTTTAGGCAAAGTCTTGCCCAGACTTCTATATTCTTCTTCATCTTTGATGAGATGTCAAAAAATAATATGAAAATAACTCCTGTAATTGGAGATAATCCAGATTTTGTGAACAAGTATTTGGACACACTCAAAATGTTGAGAATAAAAGTGTTTGGACCATATAAGCTAAGATACTTGTAAAACGCTTCATGTTGTAGATCCGTCATTGAGATGAACATATACTGTACAAGTATTTGGACACACTCAAAATGTAGTAAATTATTTATTGACATCGTAACTTGGTGGTGTCTGATACAATATTGGAACCTGTTACAATATTGGATACAGGGCCCTCATGAAGCCACATCTATAGTGTAGCGCCAGTGATAAATTTGTTTAATTACAAAATAATAAAAAATATAAAACATGGTATTATGTTAAATGGAACAATGACACCCTATGACGGTCGTCAGCCTTGTAAATGCCCAGACTTCCATATTCTTCTTCATCTTTGATGAGATGTCAAAAAAGAATAAATAATTCAATAAAAAAATACCATTGATGAAGTGGCATTAAGCAAAGAGTCAATTTTTGAAATTTGTGGGTAGGATGGTTTCTGTATAACACGGTCCAATTGTGACTTTGATTTGCCTTGTTAGGGCAAAAAATGGCTGTCGTGATTGTCCCTATATCGCGTTGATTGGGACATGCGCAAGCAGGAACCATATTTAATAGACAGTAATTAAAATCGTTTATGTTACCTGATCATCACAGATGTATTTATATCAATTATGAAATAAAGACTAACCTTTTAGCGTGACGATTGATCAGTCCTGATAGATTCGTTTGAACTAAGGGTGATGGCACCAGTTGTTGGCCCACTAAGCGAAGACCGAGAAACACGCACAAAAAAAAAGCACGATCAGGTAAACGGGAAGCGGCGTGATGGTTAGTTAGTTAGTTTATATATTGTATATATATATATATATATATATATATATATATATATATATATATATATATATATATATATATATATATATATATATATATATATATTTATATATATACATATATATATATATATATATATATATATATATATATATATATATTTATATATATATATATACATATATAAATATATATACATATATATATATATATATATATATATATATATATATATATATATATATATATATATATATATATATATATATATATATATATACATACGTATATATAAATATATTTATATATATATATATATATATATATATATATATATATATATATGTATATATATATATATATATATATATATATATATATATATATATATATATATATATATATATATATATATATATATATATATATATATATATATATATATATATATATATATATATATATATATATATAACGTGGTAATATTTTTCATTGTAAATTGGGTGTAAATAATATATAAAGTGGGTGTATAATAATAAAATAAACAATGTGTTACTTTGTAATTAAAGAAACGAAAATAAAAGTTTATTCTTAATTAATCTTTAAAATATTTTTCTATCTATCTGATTCTGACAGTTCAGAATATTATATTTTTTTCTATCTGATGTCTTTTGTTTATACAGTGCGACGCATGCGACATCTGGTGGTAGATTTGTATTATTTGTAGGTACTTAATAAAATGTATAGGTAGGTATCTAGGTATTTTATATATTGTATATATATATATATATATATATATATATATATATATATATATATATATATATATATATATATATATATATATATATATATATATATATAATATTAATTAGTTCTAAATACATTATTCCAAGATTCCTCAGTAACACAATTATTTCTTTCATTTATCAGACGAGTTCGGAAGATTTGTTTGTATAAACGTGTAGTAATACAGGATTGTGTGTATACTTATACACTTCTGCACGACAGTGTGTTCACAGTGTCTCTTACTTTAATTATATTGTTGACGTGATTCCAGCAAGGGAAAAAACATTCGTCTCGCGTGATTCAAATATTATTCTATCTTCAACATACTTCTCATATCTTTCAACATTCTCATATATACAGGATGGTTTATATAGAGACAAAATAAATGTCAAAAAAATTAAACATTTTAACTATTACATAAAATTTGTGAAAATGCTATAACAAGGTGAAACAATAGATCGTTTTCAGACGGGAGGAATATCTAATATAATTCTCAACCTATAAAGGATTGTATTAGACGCGTTTTGTGTTTTAGAACAGCAAATATAATCAATGCTTTCATTTATCGTTTTCTTTTGGAAAATTCGCCTTCGTAAAAACGTTGTTTTCGTAAGTTGGTAACGAATAACGTCATGGAAACGAATCCACACTACTACTATTACAGCTCTTTAAAGCAGATACATAACGGATACGCCCCATATCACACCCGATGACGTTAAATTAGATTGACGTAGAGCGGTGTCCGTTTTATTAAATATAACTATTAAATATAACTATTAACCTTCATATCTCCCTTAGTTCTCAACAGATTTAAATAAGAATGTTACTGATAGTCTTGTGATTTTTTATATTTATTTATTTGCCAATAATAACGCATCATGAAATTGATCCATTATCACAAATCGCTCACTCCTTTCAAGAACGTCATAAATAAAAAATCTTGATTTTTCAGGAAAACGTTTTTAAAGTTTAAAAATATAATACAATGTATTAATTATAAATATCAAGCCACTTATTGAACTTTTTACTGTGAACAGAACTTTTTAGGTAAAACCTGAAGGTTTTTTCTCCATTTAAAAAATATTTAGTATATTTAAAAAAATAAAAACAATACCCTTTCTTCAAAATGCAAAAACAACACTTTGTGCCCTGTAGGGGCACAAAGTGTTGTTTTTTTATATTAAGTTAAAAATATATAAAGTTAAAAATATCCCTCTTTTGCTGGGATATAGTACATTTTCTGGGCATTCCGAAAACGTGCACAACTAAAAATTGACGATTTTTTATTTATGACGTTCTTGAAAGGAGTGAGCGAAATGTAAAAAAAATATAATTTTGTAATTTTTTCCACGTGAATTTTATTTGACCAGCAAATGGGTTTCGTCGTAATCGACATCATCACAAACCCGGTTGTTATTTTATTCTATAAAATGCAGTTCGACCAAGAAATGTCAGTACAAATCTTAAATTGTCACAAATGTGTCAGTATTTGATGATACCTATATGAATGTATTCTTCTCTTCTAAGCCCATATCCGCATCCAATGGTGCATAAGGCACTGCATAGTATTGATAGCCTTACCTTGTTTTTAGTAACATGAAGGCAAGATCACTCCTGCGCTTCAGAGACCAGTCCAGGGTAATATTAAAGAAACATCACAGTGTGAAATCACTAATATTTATTTTCACCTCCGTAGGAATTGAACCCGAGACCTCCAGCACGGTATCTACACACGCTAACCATTACATCACGGAGGTGGACTTATGAAGGTAATATAAATGAAAGTTTGTGGTAATTTGACGTAGTAATTCCTCATCCATTTCCTTTCCCGATGCTTAATGTTTGCCCAAATTTCATTCACTTCATTTTAAACACATTCCACTCTTTTTTATACATGAATCTGAAGCTCAAAACTGATCACCATACTATGCACTGCCCTATGCACTCACTACTCGAGTATTATTTGTAACCAGAATTCAGAATTTCATAAATTAATATTGGATTAAAAATAATTTACTGTACTTTTTTTTCATCCTGTATATAACGAACATGCAATAAAATTTTTCATTTATTAACGTTAATTTTGATTCGATAGCGTGACATTTAATGCAAATTTTAACATAACAATTATGTATTTAAATATATATATATATATATATATATATATATATATATATATATATATATATATATATATATATATATATATATATATATATATATATATATATATATGTGTTTAATTAGTATTATTATATAGTGAAATAAGGAAGGAATGCAAAGCTGAGATAAGCATTATCGATAAAATTAAGAAAGGTGTGTTGAGATGGTTTGGATATGTAGAACGAATGAGTGAGGAAAGAACGGTAAAACAAATTTATGAGGCGAATGTTAGCGGGAAAAGAAGCAGAGGAAGACCGAGAAAAACATGGCACGATCAGGTATGCCAAATACTTGAAAGTGGTCAGGTTAGGAGTCGTAACAATCGGCGGGTATGTATGAGGAGATGCATGAACGTGGAAGAGGCGAAGAATGTTTGCAAGGACAGAGTGGTGTGGCGCTCTATTCTCTCTGCCTACCCCTGCGGGGAAGCGGCGTAGTGGTTATTTAGTTAGTTAGTTAGTATTATAATATTTGGGTATGAATTATTTTTTTAAATTTTTTTTAAAAAATAAATTTAAGTCAAAAACCTTTTTTTCAAATCGGGATTTCCCCACAACGAAGTTATTTGTATTTAAAAAACTCCTTGGCGGAGAAACCCAGATTTGTGAACAAGGATTTGGATACACTCAAGGCGTGATTGACAATGTTCTCGGCTGTCCAAACTCAAAACACAGTAAGGGACATTTTTTTGTGGCACGTTTTTTTGCATTTTTGGACTAAGTAGATGCTACTTAGTCCAAAAATGAAAAAAAAGTCCCTTACTGTGTTTTAAGTTTAGACAGCCGTGCTGTTACCTACCTTAGTACATATGTGTGTATGTATATCTGTTGTTTTTATTCCGTGTCGGGTTGTGGTCCCGTGGTTAGTGTTGCGGACTCTTGAGTCAGAGGTTCTCTACCATAATTTGATAACTATTTATAATTATAAGTCTCTTAGGCTCACAGTAACAGTATGAACTTGAAATATTTTTGTAAATAATAAAAACACAGATATTTAAAAAAAAAAAAAATTGTCAATCAAACCCTTATCGCACCTCAATGGTGCATAGGGCACTGCATCATATAAACGCAATGTTTATATGATATCTCGATCGTAAACACATGAATGAAAGGTGATCACCCTTCCGCTGCAGGTAATAATAGAACGCCACACCAATCCGCCTTTGCAATCAATCTTAGTGTCATGCATCTCCTAATACATAATAAAAAATAATAAAACACTTATCCGCACCCCAATGGTGCATAGGGCACCGCATCTTATAAACGCAGTGTTATCTCGATCGTAAACACATGAAGGAAAGGTGATCAGCCCTCCGCTACAGGTACCAACCAGTCCAGGGTAATATTGTACAAATATTAAATAGAAAAAATCACTTATATTTATTTGACCCCCCCTGGGAATCGAACCCGGGACCTCCAGAACGGTAGCCGAGCGTGCTGACCATCACACTACTGAGGCGGACAAAAAACTGATTGTTATTTTTTTAAGTGGTCAGGTTAGGAGTCGTAACAATCGGCGGGTATGTATGAGGAGATGCATGAACGTGGAAGACGCGAAGAAGTTTGCAAAGACAGAGTGGTGTGGCGTTCAATTCTCCCTGCCTACCCCTGCGGGTAAGCGGCGTGATGGTTAGTTAGTTTTATTTTTAATACAGATGTAATAAGAATTGCCCGTCCAATTGACGGTAATTTTCGTTGATTGGTTCAAATATTTGACCCATGCGACCACCGAGTACAAATCTCTGCCCATCCTGAGTGAAAAATCTTCAATCATTTGTATATAAAATGAACTTTTCTTCTAATTGCCTCCAATGTTCCTTAAACACATTGACAACGCGTATCCTTCTATAGTAGCTATTCGCCGTTCTTTTAAACTTGATATGTTATTTTTTACAACAAAATGTGTCATTAGAATTAAAAAGACCAAGAATATTATCAGCTGTGATGGTTTGCTGAGTTGCTGTTACTTCTGAGGATAGAAGGTAATTTTTAACATGTTATTTAATATTTCAATTAATTTATTCATAAGACTATTTATTTTTATATTCTCAATATTATTAATATTTAAAGCATTTACTTTGTGGTAGTCATTTTTACTTATTTATTTTATTACAAAAATGTTAATAAAATTCGTATATAACCACTCACCGAGATTTTTGCGTCTACCGGTTTCGAGACGTACCCGTCTCTTCGTCAGGACAATCACTAACACAGCATGCAAACAATACTACCCTTCACCACCATAGCACCATTTACACACTCAAAACTACACAAAATGTCTAACACATGCGATTTTTGGTCGACCCAAAGACCAACATGCACTATAGTTTTCAATACAGACATGCGTTACGAGCCGAGATTAAACGTAATATACGTTTAACCTCGGCTCGTAACGCATGTCTGTATTGATTGTCCTGACGAAGAGACGGGTACGTCTCGAAACCGGTAGACGTAAAAATCTCGGTGAGTGGTTATATACTAATTTTATTAACATTTTTGTAAAAAATAAATAAGTATTTATTTTTAATCGTATATATATATATATATATATATTTATATGTATACATATATATATATATATATATATATATATATATATATATATATATATATATATATATATATATATATATATATATATATATATATATATATATATATATATATATATATATATATATATGTATATACATATTTTGATGTCTAAACATAGGTAAATGAGAATTTGGATAGTTTTGAATATTGATAGCATTAATTTTGTGGATCATATTTATATATTATTTTGAATTTTGAAGCTTGGGTTTTTATTATATACTCAAGGTGACGATTTGTCATAGGCTGGTTTAAGTAATCACTCTGAACTTGTGTAATAATCATTATTCTACCCGAGATTGAAAATCACACTACTCAATTTTTGGAACTCATTTATACGAGCAGTGCTGTTGTTAATCATGGGTAGAATGGTGATTATAACACGTCTAAAAAAGTGATCACTTAAACCAGGCTATGATAGGTCGTACCTATGTAAAAACCCAGATATTCTTATTCTTTTAAAATAAAATTTTTACTTATCAAATACCAATATTTCTTAAATTCTGCTGTGACACGTGTTTCGATACATTACGGATCATTTTCAAACACCGTATTAAAAATGATGCGACATGCATCGAAACACGTATCCAAGTAGATTTTAAGAAATAGTCATATTTACCAAGTAAACTTTTAATTTAAAATGTATGGATATGTCTTCCACAACGTGACTGCCAAATCAATTAATGAAATCCTTGTTCTCCTTTTTCGATAAAATTAAGAAAGGTGTAATGAGATGATTCGGACATATCGCTCACTTCTTTCAAGAACGTCATAAACCAAAAAACTTGATTTTTCAGGAGAACGTTTTTAATGTTTAAAAATATAATACAATGTATTAAAAAATATATCAAGCCACTTATTGAACTTTTTACTATGCAACAGATATTTTTAGGTAAAACCTGAAGGTTTTTTCTCCATTTGAAAAATATTTAGTATGTTAAAAAAAATAATTAAACAATACCTTTTCTTCAAAATGCAAAAACAACACTTTCTGCCCTGTGGCGGGTAAATATTATGTTATAAATATGCCGCTTTTGCTGGGATATAGTACATTTTTTGGGCATTCCGAAAACATGCACAACTAAAAAGTGACGATTTTTGATTTACGACGTTCTTGAAAGGAGTGAGCGATATGGAACGATGAGCGAGAAAAGAACATTTAAAATTACTGCCGGTACGTGGAATATTGTAGATGAGTATCATCGTTGAACAACAAACTAGACAAAAATATCCACATCTTCTAGTACACAACCATGATACACGATTTACCCACGACGAAGGTTTGATAGTCCCAAGAATTAACAATAAATATGGGAGTCGAACACTGCAATACATCGTTCCAAACATTTTTAATTTGTAGCCAACAAAGGCAAAATAAATGATAAAGAGTTAATTTTGTGAAAATTGTAAAATGTTTTTATTCTTAACTTTTCTCTCTTTTTTGTGTGTATATTAGGTTAAAATCGTTAAAAATAATAAAATAAATGTATTCAAATAGAACTTTGTGTGTCTTGGTGGATCTCTGCAAAAAAAATCTTCTGAATATGTAAATTTTGTGATTTAAATAAATGCATACAAATTATATAAAAAAATTGAGAATATGGAATAAAAAAACAACACACCCGGGTTAACGATTATTCAAGGAACGATAGATAGAGGTTTCACTGTATATTATATTAATATTATTATGAAAAACCACAAAAGGCTAAATTACTAAACAATAATTTTTGTTTTAAATATGTTGAAAATTGTGATTGAAATAAAAGTATACAATTTATTTTAATAAAATAAACTAATACAAATTTACGAGACGAAGGTAGTTACGTTTATATGTATATATATATATATATATATATATATATATATATATATATATATATATATATATATATATATATATATATATACATATATATAAGTACGTATACATATAAGACATCAAAGAACGTTGAACTCTTAAAAATGAACTTCCTTTGATAACAAGTTTGTTGAACTTGATAATGAGTTCATTGACAATAATCGTTACTCAATTAATATAATAATTCGATTTTTGCAAGTGTCATGTGACAAAATTTGATTGAAATGTCCAATCGCTTTCTATCTCAATTCTGGTTCGCGTATATTTGATTATTCATTATTTGTACCAGTTATTATTCAATTTATATTAAATCGTATTATTACGCAAGGAAATAAATAATTGATTTACATAAGTACAAGTTTTTTTGGTACAATTATTGATATCTCAACATGGATGAAGAAGAAAATGAAATTGGAAGGGAAATAAAAGGACAAATGACCATTTTTACGCTTATTTGACTGATGTAATTGTAAAATAAAACATTTTGTTTTTACTTTAGTTTCGGAATCTATGATTCCTATATACATATTATATGTCAGTTTATATCTAGACCAGAAAATAGAACTTAGACCAGAAGATGGCATTATCGATAATATTATGAAGGATGATAGTAGACTGAACGCAGTCGTAAAGCGATCCCTCAGATTAATATACGGCAAAACGATGTAAGGTAGATGTTCGAATAGTGAAATGAGGAAAGAATGCGAGGCTGAGATAAGCAATATTGAAGTAAACGAGAAATATGTTTGGAAATGGTTTGGACATGTGGAACGAATGAGAGATGAAAAAACAAAGAAACAAATTTATGAGGTGAATGTAATTGGAAATCGTTGTAGAAGAAGACTTAGGAAAACTTGATATGATCAAGCATTTTAAATACTTTAGGGTGGGTTAGGTCAGGAACCGGGATAATCGGCAGGTATGTATGAGGAGATGTTTGAATGTGGAAGAGTCAATTAATGATTACAAAGACAGAGTGGTGTGGAGTTCTATTCTCTCTGCCCATCCGTGCAGAAGGCAATGCAATGGTAAGTTAGTTACATTTAATTATTTATAGACTGACTAATTATATGTGAAACAAGATAAAAAAGAAATGCTTTTAAAAATCAAAACGCGTTATCAACTTTGACACGTTGTGATAACTTTTATCATTCTTTTAAATTACAGTCATGTTTCCAAATTCAGATAACATAGGAATGTTGAATAAATATAGTATTAATTATTAATATGAATAGTTTGGGCAATTAAACATAGCTGCGTCACCTCAGAATGCCTGAAAATTATATTTGGAAAAACCCTGACATGAAAATCGGAAGCAAAATTAAAATACATATTCATAACGTGTGTGCGACTCATCATGACATATCGCTCTCTTCAGATGTGATTGTTATCGGAATGCCTAGAATATGTACTATATTCCAGCAAAAGCGGCATATTTTTAAATTAATATTTACCCACTACAGGGCAGAAAATGTTATTTTGTATTTTGAATAAAAGGTATTCATGAATTATTTTTTTAAATATACTAAATATTTTTCAAATGAAGTAAAAACATTCAGGTTTTATCTAAAAAGATCTGTTGCACAGTAAAAAGTTCAATAAGTGGTTTGATATTTATTTTTAAATGATTTTATTATATTTTTAAACATTTAAAACGATCTCCTGAAAAATCAAGTAATTTGATATATAACGTTCTTGAAAGGAGTGAGCGATATGGGATCGAATGCAGAGCGGACACCGCAGTAACAAAAAACGCTAAGGGTGTCAGAAATGAAGACCCTAAGAAGCATATCTGGCAAGAGTCTACGAGATAATAAGGAACACCAGGATCAGGGAAATATGCGAGATGGAAGATGTCGGTTGGTGGGGAAGACAACGCAAGAGACAATGGTATGTGTTTGTAAGAAGAATGGAACCATACAGACTTACCCACAATATATATAAATATGTATATAAGTATATTGTTTTTTTTTTTTATTTTATTTAATAAAGTTACATTTTTAAGTACAACATAATACATTTTATAAACATTTATACATAATACTTATAGTTTTAAATTCGCTGTGCCTCTCCAAAAATGGGACTGAGCTCTTGTGCTTGGAGAGGGACTTACACTCAAGATTTAATGTTTTATATAATTAATGGTATAATAGTAATTTTTTATATATTTTTTGCAGATTTATATATAATGGGCATTAATTTTTTTCGTAAGAATTTTTATATCTACAATTTTTTAAATTTCTTTATAGAGTTAATTGAAATATTTAATTCCCAAACATTTAAAGTTTTGTGGAAATTGCTTTTGTATTGTATTTTAGAGAAAATGAAAAATCATGTATAAACATACGTCTCGTCACAGGGTATGCTTAGTGAGGCGTTTATCAATAAAAAAATAATTACAGTATTGTACAAAGTGTTATTAATAGAAATAATAAATCTTCTTCTTTATATTGTTTTAGGCTTTGTGGCCTGTTTTTACGAGGGGTTAGCCTCCAGATTAGATTAGTTTAGATCACATTAGATTAGGCTGCAGCCATCTCAGGATGCCTGAAAAATGCTATATGGAAAAATCCTGAGATGAAGATCGGCAGCAAAATCAAGATTTACAAATAATAAATAAATAAATAAAATAATCCAGGATTCTGACCTCACATACAAATTTATACAGTCTCAACTTACTAAAAGCTTCATACCTATATATATGTAATACATGTATCAGATTTATAGACCCAGGAAATAGAGTGTCATAGTTCAAATAACTGATTCGAAGTTTTCACAAAGATAAGTGTAAATAAATATTAGTTTGACATTTTTTGATATCATCATAGATTATTTATTTTTATTTTTATATTTAACATATCGCTCACTCCTTTAAAGAACGTCATAAATCAAAAATCGTCAATGTTCACTTGTGCATGTTTTCGGAATGCCCAGAAAATGTACTATATCCCAGCAAAAGAGGCATATTTTAATTGTAATATTTACCCGATACAGTGCAAAAAGTGTTGTTTTTGCATTTTGAAGAAAAGGTATTGCTTAAGTATTTTTTTTAAATAAACTAAATATTTTTCAAATGGAGAAAAAACCTTCACGTTTCACCTAAAAAGATCTGTTGCAGAGTAAAAAGTTCAATAAGTGGCTTGATATTTATTTTTTATACATTGTACCATATTCTTAAACTTTGATAACGTTCTTCTGAAAAATCATGTTTTTTGATTTATGACGTTCTTGAAAGGAGTGAGCGATATGTGGAGAAAACTGTTGTAAAATGGGAACATATCGCTCATTCCTTTAAACAACGTCATATAAAAAAAAGGATTTTTCAGGATATCGTTTTTTAAGTTTAAGAATAAAGTAAAATGTATTAAAAATAAATATCAAGCCACTTATTGGACTTTTTACTGTGCAACAGATCTTTTTAGGTAAAACCTGAATGTTTTTTCTCCATTTGAAAAATATTAAGTATATTAAAAAAATAATTAAACATTACCTTTTCTTCTAAATGCGAAAACAACACTTTCTGCCCTGTAGCGGGTAAATATTAAGTTAAAAATATGCCGCTTTGTAGAAGAAGTTTATAGTATCTTAGTAGTAGTTATTATAAAAAGTGTATAATTTATAAATACAATATAAAAGCCAATGCACACACGTGTTTTATATATATGTTTTTAAATTTTTATTTTGAAAGTTTACTTGCAGTATTTTTGTGTATTAATTGAAACAGGAAAGAATGAAATAAATAAACACAATTAATTTTCTCAACATTATTAATATTTAAAGCATTTACTTTGTGGTTAGTCATTTTTACTTTCTTATTTTTGTACAAAAATGTTATTAATATAATATAATGTTTTGTATATAACCACTCACCGAGATTTTAATGTCTACCGCTTTCGAGACGTACCCGTCTCTTGTAATTGCAATTATTTGCATGCTGTGGTATTGATTGTCCTGACGAAGAGAATAAACTAATATTATCAACATTTTTGTAAAAAATAAATAAGATATATATTATTAGATTAAAACCAATATTTTTAGCTTTTCCACTTTATTTTTATTTGACCAGCGACCGGGTTTCGTCGTTACCGACATCATCAGACTGGTGGGAGGCTAGCAGGGAGCAGTTCCTGATACTTCGTTACATAATTTAAATTCATTAAAAAAAAATGCAAATCTTTTATAACTTTATATAAAATCGTGCTCTCAATACAAAAAAAAAACTTTATAAAAAATATTTTTAATATCATACAATACTTAAATTCACTCAAATTAAATTAATTTCTCAATAAAATTATATCAAATCATGGTTATCAACTCCTGCCTTGTTTTATATATAACATAACAATTTGTATAGCCTCCTACCAGTCTGATGATGTCGGTAACGACGAAACCCGGTCGCTGGTCAAATAAAAATAAAGTGGAAAAGCTAAAAATATTGGTTTTAATCTAATAATATAATAAAAATGCAATTCCATCACGAAGTGTCAGTTGATAATATAAATCTATTAAATAAATAAGTTTGTCCGCCTCCGTAGTGTAATGGTCAGCACGCTCGGCTACCGTACTGGAGGTTCCGGGTTCGATTCCCAGGGAGGGTCGAATAAATATAAGTGATGTTTTCACTCTAATATTTATTCAATATTACCCTGGACTGGTACCTGAAGCGGAGGGCTAATCACCATTCCTTCATGTGTTAATGATCAAGATAACACTGCGTTTATATGATGCAGTGCCCTATGCACCATTAGGGTGCGGATAAGGGTTTGAATGAAAAAAATAAATAAGTTACAAATAATTGGATAGATATTGGGAAAACACTGCCCTAATGATTATTTATATCAGCCTAGCAACAATTTGACCAATACATTTAGATATTTACATGACCAATGCACTCATTCCCAAATTAAGAAATTAAATAATGGAGTCGTTACTATTAAATATCAATTATGTCCGTGATAAGTGTTTAGATATGCGTTTGGCGGTAGTAGGGATGGGCCTAGACAAGTTACGACACACTTCAGGTTGCAGAACCAGTTGGCTGAAACCTGTAGCAAAATACTAGTTATTATTTTAGTATTGATGCATGAAATACAATGTTATTTAATATCGTACGATGGCTTATTATCTATCACTTAAGGTATAAGACCTAAATATGAATGCTATAGAGCATTTTTTGTTAAGGGCATATTCGCTAACACTGAATTCATTCCACTGGAGACCACCGGAAAGGAGACATGTGTGTTCACGCCTGATTAGAAAAAAAATATTTTTGTGTTTTTTTAAAATATTTATTTAAAAATATTTTCATAATACTTTATAACTCCTTACCTTATAATACCTTTTCTTTTCGAAACCGTATAATTATTACGAAGAAAATCTAATTTTACAATGCAATATCGGTGATTTAAGAAAATATATATATATATATATATATATATATATATATATATATATATATATATATATATATATATATATATATATATATATATATATATATATATATATATATATATATATATATATATATATATATATATATATATATATATATATATATATATATATATATATATATATATATATATATATATATATATATATATATATATATATATATATATATATATATATATATATATATATATATATATATATATATATATATATATATATATATATATATATATATATATATATATATATATATATATATATATATATTTTTACAAAAAAAATCATATACATAACATAAAAAAAAATCGTAGCATGATGAGGGTGTTTTAAAAAAATAATAAAACAAATATATACATATATGTGCATAACTGTCGTAATTTGAGTAGTGTGTTTATAGGCTATGATTATTAGCTTATTTAACACGTGTATAAAGTGATCACTTTGCCTATGGCAGATCGTAAGCCCTGTAAATGCTCTGACTTGATGTTGATATTAATTATTCCCAAAAGTTTAGCTTAATCCAGAATTATGAACGAAAATTCGATACACTCAAAATTTTGTGAATAAAAAAATAATGTTAATGGATTTTAGAACACGATTGTACTAGGTAAATAAGTATGTATAGACTCCATAAAGCCATGCTATAATTTGAGGCGACTTGCAAAACCAGGTATCCGCGATATTGGTGTCAAACCTCTATCTTTCCGTAAAAAGAAAGTCATTGCATAATTACAAAGTGGCGGAGATCACTTCTCAGGCCGTGGCATCTCGCTCGCACGCGGCAGCGGCGTCTCGACGGGAGAGAGCGAGAGGCGACATGGCGCAGTTGGGTCGGATTGCGGTAGTCAGAATTTAGGGGAATCGGGCGTTAACGGACACTGACATAATTTTTTGCAAAAAGTGTAGTGTAAAAAAAAAAGTAGTGTAATACGTGGTTCCGGGTATAGTTTCGTACTAGATATTTTTTTAAATAAATGTTTTTTTTTATTTATTTTATTATTTAGGCATCTCAACATAGATGACGAATAATATGGAAGTCTGGGTATTTACAGGGCTTATGACCTGTCCGCCTGCGTAGTAAAATGATCAGCACCCTCAGCTACCGTTCTGGAGGTCCTAGGTTTGATTCCCAGGAGTGTCAAGTAAATATAAATAAGTGATTTTTGAACATGAATATTTATCCAATATTACCCTGGACTGGTACCTGAAGCGGAGGGCTTATCATTTTTCCTTAATGTGTTAACGATAAAGATAATACTGCGTTTATATGGTGCAGTGCCCTATGCATTAATGGAGTGGGGATAAGGGTTTGAAGAAAAATAATAATCCGCAAAATAAGGGAATGGGTAAATGATCAAGAATTAATATTTAAATAAAAATAGTAACTCAATTTTTATAATTTATTTTTGTATAGCTATTAAAATTATTAATTATATCTTTGTAAAAATGATGAAATTAGGTTAACAGAATTCCGCCATAAAGACACATAAGATGGTTATTTTATTTTATTATTGAATAAAAAAATATACATTTCTGTTTTTATCATTTACAATATTACTTCAATTTCATACTATTTCTATGAGTCTAAACTGCTCATTATTAGAAATAGGTATCAAATTGTGGTAGAGCGGGTTTGAACCAAGAAACTCCGACTTAAGAGTCCGCGGCACTAACCATGGGACCACAACCCGACACGACAGAAAGATTAATGTTTATAAATTAATAAATAATTAAAATCGCATGTTTTTAACACTTTCCGTAGTTTTAAGTGTGTAATGCTATGGTAGTGACGGGTAGTATTGTTTGCATGCTGTAGCAGTGATTGTCCTGAAGAAGTGAGTGGTTATACACTTATATTACTAACACTTTAGTATAAATATATAAAAGTAAAAATGACTAACCCCAAAGTAAATGCTTTAAATATTAATAATATTGAGAATATGTTAATTTCTGACTGGAAAGATTTGACTGCTTGCAACTGTATATTTGTGTTTTTATTATTAAAAATAATAATTCAATTTTATACTATTTCTGTGAGCCAAAGCGGCTCATTATTAGAAATAGGTATCAAATTGTGATAGAGTAGGTTCGAACCGAGAAACCCTGACTCCGCGACACTAACCACGGGACCACAACCCGACACATATATCATCATTAAATCATTTAAATATGAATCTTAAACAATTTCACAGTGTGGTTGTCAATGATGGTTAGAATGGCGAGTATTACACGTGTAATTAAGTGATCACTTATAAACTAGCCGATGACAGATCGTACCCCTGTAAATATCCAGACTACCATATTTTCTTCCTTATCTTACTATATTGCGATGCAATTTTAAAAAAAATTATATCGGTGTGTTATATTGCGGTTTGACTGTAATAAGCGATATATTTCTCCGACATGGAGATATATTTCAGAAAATAAGCTTCTCCTGTCTCTATCCCCTAGTGAGCGTAACAGTAGAATGTACACTGTAGAATATTTGTTTTTACAGTAGGTACATAAGCCTACCGTCTTTGTTTAAATGGCTACAACAAGAGTGAACGTCGAGTCTAGGGTGACGCGATTAGTTATTGACAGTGTGTCTTCCTTATATCGGCTGTCCAAACTCAAAACACAGTAAGGGACATTTTTTTGTAGTAGGTTTTTTTGCATTTCTTGACTCAGTAGATCCTTACTTAGTCCAAAATTGCAAAAAAACGTACTACAAAAAATATCCCTTACTGTGTTTTAAGTTTGGACAGCCGATATAAGGAAGACACACTGTTAATAACTGGTTGCGTCATTCAAACTCGACGTTCACTCTTGTTGTAGCCATTTAAACAAAGACGGTAGGCTTATGTACCTACTGTAAAAACAAATATTCTACAGTGTACTGTTACTCTAACTAGGAGATAGAGATAGGAGAAACTTATTTTCTGAAATATATCTCCATGTCGTACACATATAGCGCTTATTACAGTTAAACCGCAATATAACACACCGATATAATTTTTTTAAAATTATATCGCAATGTAGTAAGATAAGGAAGAAAATATGGTAGTCTGGATATTTACAGGGGTTACCACTGTCATCGGCTAGTTTAGTTAAGTTTGTTGAGATGTCGAAAATAATTCGAAAAAAAAAATAGAAATCAATTTAATAATTTGCTTCATATTTCCCTTCTTTCCCCTTATAATATACCACGCCTCGCACGATATGATGTAATTTTTTTGACACGAAGTTGACTTGAAAAATTCCGCAAATTCGTGTTATTTGCTCACTGATCTTGCCTACATTTTATTGTATAACCGAATGAGGCTGATTGACGAATAATTCCGTATATTATTATGTAAATCTACCATTCACACACATACACGCGCACACACACACTTGTCTAAGATTAAATAACATTACGATCTGGGCGTAATGGCTTCGATGTTTTGTCGGCAGAGAACATGCGTACGCTATTAACTTATTGTTTAAATCAATGTTGATAGAGCGCCATTTTAGTAAAATATTACCTCAAGGGCGCTTTAATTCAAATACGGCATGAAAATCTGTAATCAAATTTGAGAGGAAAATACATCAATTTAAGTAAATAATACGATATGTTCCTACTTTTTTCCCCTTGATTAACGACCGTAGTCAATTCGTACGTATGTAATATATTATACGTTGTTTGCATATCGCTCACTTCTTTCAATAACGTCATATTTCAAAAAACTTGATTTTTCAGGAGATCGATTTTAAAGTTTAAAAATATTATTAAATATGTTTGAAATAAATACCAAGCCACTTTTTACGGTGGAACAGATCTTTTTAGGTAAAACCTGAATGTTTTTTCTGCATTTGAAAAAAAAAATGTATATTAAAAAACAGTTAAATCTACCTTTTCCTCAAAATGCAAAAACAACACATTCTGCCCTGTAGCGGGTAAATATTATATTATGTTTAAAATATGCCGTTTTTGATGGGATATAGTACATTTTCTGGACATTCCGAAAACACGCACAACTGAAAATTAACGATTTTTAAAATATGACGTTGTTGAAAGGAGTGAGCGATATATCAACTATATACATAGATCCCCTCGTACGTACCCACCGATTATACCGACTCCTGACCTGGCCGCATTCAAGTATTTGAAGTACATGATGCCAAGTTTTCCTCAGTCTTCCTTTGTTCCTATTTAATACTAAATTTGCCTCATAAATTTGCTATACTGTTTTTTCTTTGTTTAAAAAATTGGACTTCAGTGTAGTTCCTAAATTTAATCCATGTGAGACTGTAAGTAAAACTCTTAAAGTAAATTAATTTTAAAACATCAGTAGGTCATTTCAGGATCTATGTACAGGAATAATTGAAATTCCTGAAAATATTTAAAAAAATTACTACTAAATCATGTCGTTACGCAATTCTTTAAAAGAAAAGCTATGAAAATAGTGCCAGTGAAAATTATATATAAAAATATAGAAAAAATTAAATAAGTACTAAACTGGTTACCTTTAAATAAGATACTTATATGTATATGATATACAATATATAATATAATATATAAATATTTTTTAAGTGATAAAATGCCTAAATATTTTAAGAATAAAATAGTTTTACATAAGAAAAAATCATTAACATGTTACTAGAAACAAGGAAAAATAGTTAATTTAAAAAAAGTATCGTAAAATTGTATAATGTATCTATGACGGTTTGAAAATGTATGATGAAATGCCTAAATGTATGAAAAATGAACACAATACAAATGAAAACAGTCTGAAAGAATTAAAAAAATAAATGTTTTGCATACTGTAAGAAGATGTAAATATATATCATATATGATGTGAATTTAGTGTGAATAATAGTTTTTTTGAAACATAATATTACAAGCATTTTGTAATTACTTTCTTCCTAAAAAACTGGTTAGAAATTTAAGAACACGAAATAACAAGTAAGATTAATGGTTTCTCGAATTTTCTTCGCATATACTTTGTAGCACATTTAAAAAAACTTTATAAAATAAAACAAGAACTTTCTTTTCAGCCACTTTTTTTTTTGGTTTTCTCTAACCGGATTCGACAAGCGCCTAGTAATCTTCAGGGATGCTAATGTGCTAAACTTAAAATTGTAAAATGTTTATAGTTAAGTAGGTAGATAAAGATGTGGGTAATTTACAAAATTTACCCAAATTTAAAGATTAAACAAGCCAATTAATGTTAACCACAGAAACATAAAGATTAGTACAAAATATTAAGTGTAGATCTAGCAAACGAACACGTATTTATGAGAGAACATGTGTGTAAGGGGGTACATGACAGACTTACATTTAAGGCGCATATATAAATATATGTCCGTCTCCATAGTGTAATGGTCAGAACGCTCGGCTACCGTTCTGGAGGTCCCGGGTTCGATTCCCAAGGGGGGTAAAATAAATGTTAGTGATTTTTTCACTGTCATATTTATTCAATATTACCCTGGACTGGTACCTGAAGTGGAAGGCTGATCACCTTTCCTTCATGTGTAAACGATCAAGATAACACTGCGTTTATATGACGCAGTGCCCTATGCGCCATTGGGGTGCGGATAAGGGTTTTATATTTATTATTTTATATATAAATATATATATTAATAACACAAAAAAAAAACAAAGTAAAAACAAAGACAATAATAACAATATAGACAAAAAATTACGAGTAAATAAATTGTTTAAGTTGTAGAAGTATCCCGCTTGGGAACACCCCCTCAGGCACATGGAACAGATATTGTTCAGCATATCTTCCTACAGGCATAACCATCGGCAGGTTGGTCCTGTATATAAGAATGGGAAACAATCTATGCCGACGCTGTCTTATTTTAAATATAAATATGTATATTTTACGAGGAAGTACTTAATTTGTATTTCTTTAATTTGAAATTCAAAAAGTGTTCTGGTGATAAAACAAAGCACAGAGAAAAAACAACATGGCGTCAACCAACTTCAGTTTAGAGAAAATCTTGAGGACTTAACAGTATACCAAGTCTAATATCTTCAGAGGATTTGAATTATTTTAAACTTGTGACAGTGAATTGTGAGAAATGTGTGTGTATAATGTGTGTGTGACAAAGTTTTTTCCTCTATGACTTCGAATGCTGAACAAAGTATAACAACTACTCTACGCAACTAGAAACTGCTGAAATGCGAATGCTTAGGTGGTCAGCTGAAGTGTCCCTTAGAGGCAAAATAAAGAGTTCATGGATTCGTGAAAACCTGGCTGTAACAGGCATCAATAGTAAGGTAGAAGAAAAGGCAATTGAGATGGTATGGGCACATAGGATGCAGAAAACTTGAACATGTTATGACCTAGGAAATCGACATGGATCTTCCTCGAAAGGCATCTTGAGAAAGACAGAAGAATTCATGGATGCTGCAGAATGAAAATGTAATTCGAAGGTGTGGCCTAGGTGACGTTGTCCATGATAGAAGGACCTACAACCTGAGGACGAGGAGAGCTGACCCCAACAGTCTACTAATAAGATAAGTTGGGATAAAGCCAGGAAGAAGAAGAATAAAACTTTGTTTCTTAACCCGAGTTTGAAGAGGTAGGTATAATAATTCCTTTGTAAAACTGTTTCCGTGAATATATCACATTAACCCTAGACCACTAGACTTATTCTAATGTTTGAGGTACATAAAGAACTATCGTAAAATTTACAAGGATAAAAACACTCTTTTTTTTTTACTTAATTCTTTGTTCTCTTTGGAAAACCAATAGAGAACAATAACATATCGCTCACTCCTTTCAAGAACGTCATAAACCAAAAAAAAAGATTTTGCAGGAGAACGTTTTTAAAGTAAAAAATATAGTACAATGTATTAAAAATAAATATCAACCCACTTATTGAACTTTTTACTGTGCAACAGATCTTTTTAGGTAAAACCTGAAGGTTTTTTGTCCATTTGAAAAATATTTAGTTTATTTAAAAAAATAATTAAACAATACCTTTTCTTGAAAATGCATAAACAACACTTTCTGCCCTGCAGCGGGTAAAAATTAAGTTAAAAATATGGTTAGTTTAGGTTAGGTTAGGTTATATATATTTAAATATAAATATATATATATATATATATATATATATATATATATATATATATATATATATATATATAAGTATGTAAACATGGTAAATTTATGAATGGAAGGGATTGCGAGCGCTTGGCGCACACGGCCTATCTCGGGCAGTCGCATCGAGGCGGTCTAGACGTACGGTCGCCCATAGTGCCAACCCAGCCGCGCACAGACTGGCGCAGGTAATGTGCCTGGCGTAAGGACATATAGGCGAGAACATCCCCCTACAAATATAGCAAGAAAAACGAAAGCGCGCCTCTGAAAACTACCCCCGAAAAATAGTGAAAAAAAACATGAAAACAACCCTCGAAGCGTAGTGAAAAAAAAACATTCATTTTTGAAAATTTAGAAAATCTTGAATTTTTTTAATTGAGTGCCTTCTGAACGAGCAAAGTTCAAAAGTAAGAAAAAATCTATACACATAATTGCTACAAAGTGAATTGAATTTTTGTGACTTAAATAATATATTTATCGTATTAATTAGATTGAAACTAAATCGATTTAAAAAGTGTAAATAAATTATTGTGTTGTGACTAGAGGATACGATATACCATACAACAATAAAAGGAGTTTTCCTATATTTAATAATTTGAAACAAAATGTACCATATATTAACGATCAACTAAAAAAAAATATTAAAAAAAGGTTAAAATACGTTTATAAAAATGGCGTTAAATTTTATATATTCGTGAGTGATTTATTTTAAAAAAAATAAGTGGAATTTCAAACGAATTAATATTTATTTTAAAATAAGTGTAAAGTGATTATTTATTAGATGGATTCGCTGAAACTCGACGAAAAGCAGTAAGTTTATTTTTTAATATTTATTTCGACGTATTTTATACGGTTTATATATTATAATATTTTAAATAAAATAAAATGATTTAGAAAATTAATTACAGCTAGTAAAGACATTTCATTGAAAGCTAAACTGGCAGTGCACAACAGAGTCATGGTTCCAACCCTAATGTAAAAAAGTGAAGCATAGAGTTGGCAAAAGAAGGATGAAATTTCTCTCAATGCAGTCGAAATGCGATCTCTCAGTGCGGCAAAACCACGTATGGTAGATGTTCCAATGGTGATGTAAGGAATGAATGCAACGCTAAGATGAGCATTACCATTATAAAGATGAATGTCTATACAAAACCGATGTTTGATTGACGTTCTAACGGTGATATAAGGAAAGAAAGAAAGACTGAGATAAGCATAATTCAGCAAATTAATATAAGTGTGTTGAAATGATTTGGGCATGTGGATCGAACGAGTGAAGAAAAAACAGTTAAACAAATTTATGAGGCAAATTCGGTTGATAATAGAAGCAAAGAAAGACCGAGAAAAACTCGAGGCATGATCAAGTATTTCAAATATATACATATATATATATATATATATATTTATATATATATATATATATATATATATATATATATATATATATATATTTATATATATATATATATATATACATATATATATATATATATATATATATATATATATATATATATATATATATATATATATATATTATATATATATATATATATATATATATATATATATATATATATATATATACATATATATATATATATATATATATATATATATTATATATATATATATATATATATATATTGTATATATATATATATATTCATCTCCTTATAGTAAAGAAAACATTTATTTTTAAATTCTTTCACTCTTTTCATTCTCCATACATTCAGCATCTCATCATTATTTTAAAAATACATATTTAAATAAACATTTATAATATATCGATATTTACATTAAGTATCTATTTATAATGGAGGATTTTTCATTGAAACGGTCTCTGTAAAAAAACTTGTTTACTGGCAAGATTCCTAGACCGCTAATATGAAAAATAAACTGCATAATGTGATAACTACATTCTCTAATCAAATGCAAACATTTCTTGATTTCAGAAGAATAGTATAAAACTGTTTATAGTGATACCTTAATATAAGGGGATATAAGAAATTTCAGAAATCAAATATTGCAGTGAATAGAGAGATTTAGGCATGGGTTATAGAATAAAATAACCGAATCGTAAACAATTTCTTTGAAACAAGTCGTAAAAATTCATCAATAACATATATTTAATATAGTTGCAAAGATATTACAATGTACATCATTTGCTAGACATTTCTACTTGTAAAATATCTTACTAATTACGCTGGAGTATACTAGTTACTTCTTCTTTAAAGAGTCTAAGTTCTTGTGCTTGGAGAGGGACTTACACCCAATGTTTATTGTTTGAACTTAATATATGTCTGATGTACCAGTCAGATGTACCAGTCTGATGATGTCGGTAACGACGAAACCCAGTCGCTGGTCAAATAAAAAAGTGGAAAAGCTAAAAATATTGGTTTTAATCTAATAATAAATTAAAAATGCAATTCCATCACGAAGTGTCAGTGGATAATATAAATCTATTAATATATGTATTATTTTGGTGTTTATTTTTTTCCCATTTTTTAAAAATATTTAAAGCACAAATTTTGTAGATCATAGTAATATATTATATGGATAATTCAAATAACTTTGAAACTGTGTTTTGGTTGGGTTTGATTTTATAGGAAAAATGTGAAGTCTATGTCCCATTTTATTTTATTTTCCTATAAAATCAAACCCAACCTAAGCACAACTACCCCTACCCCTATCCCTATCAAAACATATTAATTTGTTCACTGTTTCTTTGATGTATTATGTGTGTCTGTTAAGTTATAAAACAAACCCTGAAGATGGCAACAGGCTGTTGCCGAAACTAGTTGGTTTTAATTATAAAAGTGAGTGGATCAAAAAACAAAGTTACTTTAATTCTCCAAATTATGTATTTTTTCTCTTCAATTAATATAATTAATAGACATTAATTCATTTAATCGTCCGCCTCCGTAGTGTACTGGTCAGCATGCTCGGCTACCGTTCTGGAGGCCCCGGGTTCGATTCCCAGGGGGGTTTAATAAATATAAGTGATTTTTTCACTCTAATATTTATTCAATATTACACTGGACTGGTACCTGAAGTGCAGGTCTGATCACCGTTCCTTCATGTGTAAACGATCGAGATAACACTGCGTTTATATGAAGCAGTGCCCTATAGACCATTGGGGTGCGGTAAGGGTTTTATTATTATTATTATTAATTCATTTAAAGAATTTAAAAGCTACTCCTTTTTTATTTCAGTAGGAAGGTTATTTAAGTATTTGACATTTAAATTTTAGCAATAACGTATACTCATATCAAGAAAAAAATATTTAAAATATTTCCATAGGGTAGCCTTACGTCCCTTGAATAAAAAAGAAAGTATTTTATTGATACTACATTAACTAACTACAAATTAATATAACACTCTGTATAGA
Organism: Brachycentrus maculatus; assembly: GCF_059751285.1. Lineage (NCBI taxonomy): Eukaryota > Metazoa > Arthropoda > Insecta > Trichoptera > Brachycentridae > Brachycentrus > Brachycentrus maculatus. Next base: position 590,728 of record NW_028280817.1, read on the forward strand.
TAAAATAGCAATGCCCAATGGTTTTTGGTTCTTATCTTTATGTATGGAAGTGAAGCATGAAGTTTGAAAAAGAATATGAAAGTATACTGAGTGCAGTCGAAATGTGATCTCTCAGTGCGGTAAAATTGTGTACGGTAGATGTTCCAATAGTGAAATATGGGAAGGATGCAAGGCTGAGATGTCGCTAACTCCCAACAACGTCATAAATTAAAAAAACTTGATTTTTCAGGAGATCGTTTTCAATGTTTAAGAATATAATAAAATGTATTAAAAATAAATATCGAGCCACTGATTGAACTCCTTACTGCGCAACGGATCTTTTAAGATAAAACCTGAATGTTTTTTCTCCATTTGAAAAAAATTTGATTTAAAAAAAAAAAACAGAACCTTTTCTTGAAAATGCAAAAACAACACTTTAGGCCCTGTAGCGGGTAAATATTAAGTTAAAATTTGCCGCTTTTGCTAAGATATAGTACATTTTCTGGACATTCCGAAAATTTGCATTACTGAAAATTTGCGAATTTTGATATTGACGTTGTTGAAAGGAGTGAGCGATATGTACAATGTGTTACAATGCCTTAAATGCAAATAATATATATATATATATATATATATATATATATATATATATATATATATATATATATATATATATATATATATATAAATATATATATATATAAATATATATATATAAATATATATATATATATATATATATATATATATATATATATATATATATATATATATATATATATATATATATATATATATATATATATATATATATATATATATATATATATATATATATATATATATATATATATATATATATATATATATATATATATATATATATATATATATATATATATATATATATATAAATATATAAATATATATATATATATATTTATATATATATAAATATATTCAAAATTTATACTATTAAATTAATTTAATTATATTATATATTACCTCTGTTTTTTTAAAAATTATTTATACTTTTATTAATTATGTTATTTTAAAAAATACTATTTTTTTAATAAATGCATACAGTATACGTATTTATATGTGTGTGTATAGTTAAAATTTAATAATGAATAATTTTTTTCAAAAATTGCGCTTCACGAGTGTTTCACACAACGAGCAAGACTCTGTGAGGTATCGACGGCCCCTACGTAAAGTACTCTATCTGCAAATCTGTTACTTTACAGGAGAGACCTTAGAAGATTTTTTAACGTATTTTTATTTATTAACTAACGGTTTTATCTGAAATTCTAAACTGGTGTTATACATTGAAAAACACGATAAAATAATGTATTCAATCGTTTTAAAACTTCAAGCTTTGTCAAAATTATGTAGTTAGCGTTTTAGGAGTTCAGTTCATTTCGAAAATTCGATGTAGATAGCGTCTTATACGCCTGGAAACTAGGCGTAATTTATTTTTTATTTTTTATATTTTTGTTTGTTTGTTTATATTTGTAGATAACAGTCAATTACGTACACCAAATATATCAAAATTGAGAAATATGTAGTTAGAGCACTTTATTTATTATTTATTTATTTATTTCAAAACATATTACATACATAAGTCATAAATACATATAACATTCCCGATGAGTAATTTCTATTTCTCATTTTGGGACATGGGATTAAGGTTAACAAGACAGGAACACAAATAGTAAAGTTACAATAAAGATTTTTTTAAATAACCAAAACTAATACATGGCAAAATACAAATCAATAAACAGGTATAATAAATAGGCACAAGACGCACATTTAAAAGAAATCAATGAGAAAAACATAAGACAAGAAGCATATCGCTCACTCCTTTCAAGAACGTCATAAATAAAAAAGTCTCAGTTGCTGTTTTTGGAATGCCCAGAAAATGTACTTTATCCCAGTAAAGGAGGCATATTTTTAACTTAATATTTACCCGATACAGGGCAGAAAGTGTTGTTTTTGTATAATGAAGAAAAGGTATTGTTTTATTATTTTTTTTTAATTTACTAAATATTTTTCAAATAACCTTTAGGTTTTTCTTAAAAAGATCTGTTTCACAGTAAAAAGTTCGATAAGTGGCCTGATATTTATTTTTAATATATTGTCATATATTTTAAAACTTAAAAAACGTTTTCCTGAAAAATCAAGTTTTTTGATTTATGACGTTCTTGAAAGGAGTGAGCGATATACGTAGGGCACGTCGATATGGTCGTTGTATGAGGTTCCACCGTAGGCTGTCGGTTTACCAGCTACGACGGTGGCGTTGCGTCACAGCTCTGTTGCAAGTTCACCACTGCAAGAAGTGACTCGACGCAACTCGGACTGGTTTGTTGCGTGTTAACGAATTCTCGACACTTTTCGACAAGTGGATTGTTGCCACAACACCTATTCACGATTGAAAACGATCAATATGTTGGCTGTAATACCAGCTGAAGTTTTCGAGGAAAGCAAAATAAACAAATACCACTCAATAGAGAACAAAGAAAAGGTTTTTTTTTGTATTTTTTTTATTGGCAAAGCACCCAAAATTAAGTGATACCATAATAAATAAAACCCTTATCTGCACCCCAATGGTGCATAGGGCAGTGCGTCCAGTCCATGGTAATATTGAATAAATATGACAGTGAAAAAATCACTTATATTTATTTTACCCCCCTTGGGAATCGAACTCGGGATCTCCAGATCGGTAGCCGAGCGTGCTGACCATTACACTACGGAGGCGGACACCATATTAGTGATTTTACTTAAACATTTTTGTAATGATTTTACTTAAACTTTTTTCTCATTTTTTTAAATGTTTTGTGACCGCACTAATAATATTTTGGAGGTTTATTGATAAAAGGTGTTGGACATTCAGCGGGAAGGACAAAACCTACGACCGAATGTCCTGAATGAATTCAAGGTTATATTGTTTCAAAATTCTTCACCTTTCCTTTCCATTTTTCCTTTGTGTTCAATCTCCGTCCCTTGACTAACCCCCTCCCCCTATCTTTCCCCTCTCCTTATTTATAGAACAATTTTATATTTTATATTTTAGTTACTATACAGACCTGAATGATGGAAGTTTAACTTCTGAAACATGTAGTCTTTAATAAAACTCAAGTTGTATAAAACAAGTGTTTTCTTTAATCATTGTACTTTGTATTTGCAAACATTTTTCATTTCATTCCCATTCAGGCATTTCCTTATACATACCCACCAATTATTTAGACTTCTAACCTGACCGCTATCAAATATATATATTATTTAAAAAAAAAATTCTGCCCGGAAACGGCAGAAATATTAAGTTAAAAACATGCCTCTTTTTCTGGGTTTAGAAAATTTTCTGGGCATTCCGTAAAACATGCACAGCTGAAAATTTACGATTTTTGATTTATGACGTTCTTGAAAGGAGTAAGCGATATCCATGCATAGCATACCCATATAAAATATTTAAATTTAAAGATTGTCTAAAACGAGTTTTTTTGTTGTATTTCTTTTCTACACCAAAAGTTTATAACATTCTCCCAATATCGATTAGAGAGGATTTTTTTTAGTTGATACACATCCGTTGACTAATCATTATTTTCTCTTTTCATTTGTGATATACGAATACGATAATGTATCGTGAATTCTTTGGCCGAAATAAACGACAATTGATTCAATTATATCGTATCGCTCACTTCTTTCAAGAACGTCATAAATAAAAAAACGTGATTTTTCAGGAGAATGTTTTTAAAGTTTAAAAATATAATACAATTTATAAAAAATAAATATTAAGCCACTTATTGAACTTTTTACTGTGCAAAAGATCTTTTTAGGCTAAACTTGAAGGTTTTTTCTCCATCTGAAAAATAACTAGTTTATTTAAAAAAAGATTTAACACTACCTTTTCTTCAAAATGCTAAAACAACACTTGCTGCCCTGTAGCGGGTAAATATTAAGTTAAAAATATGCTTCTTTTGCTGGGATATAGTACAGTTTCTGGGCATTACGAAAACATGCATAACTGAAAATCGACGGTTTTTGATTTATGACGTTCTTGAAAGGAGTGAGCGATATTTCAACGTATACACAAAGCACCATTGTAGCTTTTAAATGACTGAAAAACTATATCATTTTTTGACATCTCATCAAAGATGAAGAAGAATATGGAAGTCTGGGTATTTACGGGGCTGACGACCGTCATAGGCTGGTTTAAGTGATCACTTTATGTACACACGTGTAACATTCACCAATTCTATCCATTATAGACAACCACAGTGCTCAAATTCTTGGAATCTTTGACAACAAAAATTCACTGGGCTATTACTTCCGTGTTTTATAGTTGGGGCATCGTTCTAAAAGTCGATTATCCGTAATAAATGTAATTCGGTGTTATATGAGACTAAATTGTTTCCAGTCGACTGGCTGGTCAATATTTCGTTACATCACTCTTGTGGGAATTACGATGGAATAATTTGAATTTTATGCTGTATATAATATGGATAGTATTGTTACATAAGTCTTAAATTCGATTAAATTTTCCATGAACGAAAATTGAATATGAACAAATTGATGTATTGTAGTCATACAGGAGAAAGTGACCAAGTGCATTTTTTACAAAAACGTGATCATTGACTATTTGATATCTTACTAGCTTAATATTGCCCTGCGAAAAATCCCAGAGGATTTTATACTTGGAAGTATGATGTATTGACTTGTTAAAAATGACCAACTGCTTTGATGTGTACTTTATTGCCAAGCAAAAGTGACTTAAATGGCCCTCCTGAACATTTTACATTTTGTTAGTTGGTCACTTTCTCCTGTACGACTACGATATATTTGTTGACATTTCAATATGGATGAAGAAAAATATGGAAGCTGGGTATTTACAGGGCTTATGATGTGTCATAATAAAGACACTGTGCACTACACAGAATTTTATCCGGCAGCCTATTTTTGAAAAATAAAAGCGACTACGACAGTTTGGCGTGATCGAATTTACGCGCAACGTGTTCACGCACCGATCAAGACCACTGATCTGAAGAAATATGGACAAAAGCACAAGCCAATCCAAGCCAACTGACGTGCCGGACGGTGAAATTCCGTGTAGTACACAAACGCCCTTAAGGTTTAGTAAATAGGTTTAAGTGATCACTAAATACACGCGTAACACAAATAACGTAACGTTTATATGTATGTATTTGTATATATGTATATCCGCCTCTGTGGCGTAATGGCTAGCGCGCTTAGCTACCGCGCTGGAGGTCCCGTGTTCGATTCCCAGGGGGCGGTAGTAAATATTGTTAATTGTACATTCTAATATTTATTTAATGCCATCCTGGACTGGTTCCTAAAGCGCAGGAGTATCACTTTGCCTTCATGTAATTCAAGATAACGCTGCCTCAATACGATACAGTGCCTTATGCACCACTGGATGCGAATAATGGTTAGGAAAAAAGAAAACATTAAAATATATATACAAACATATATTTATATATATATATATATATAATATATATATATATATATATATATATATATATATATATATATATATATATATATATATATATATATATATATATATATATAAATATATACAATATATATATATATATATATATATATATATATATATATATATATATATATATATATATATATATATATATATATATATATATATATATATATATATATGTATATATATATATGTTTATTTAATATTTGCCTCATATATTTGTTTTCCCATTCTTTCCTCGTATGTCCAAACCATCTGACCACACCTTTCTTTATTTTATCGACAGTGCTTATCTCAGCCTTGCATTCATACCTTATTTCACCATTGGAACATCTGTCATATATCTTTTTATAAACACATCGTCAGATGATCATACTTCAAATACATTCAATAAAATAAAAGTACTTTTCATTATTTACATAATTTATTTGTATTATTCTTCATATCATATTTTCTCAGAGACCACTAAACCTTATGGATTATTCCCTATAACCCTAATTTTTTGTCGACTTCTTTCGGACATTAATATTTGTGAACAAGTATTTTGACAAACTCAAAGTGTTGTGAATGCAATTAACTGATCAAATTATAAGCTGCATAAAAAAATCATATTTTCAAACGATTTATATAAAGTATATAAAAATAATTATCATGGCACGATCAGGTACGCCAAATACTTGAAAGAGGTCAGGTTAGGAGTCGTAACAATCGGCGGGTTTGTATGAGGAGATGCATGAACGTGGAAGAGGCGAAGAATGTTTGCAAAGACACAGTGGTGTGGCGCTCTATTCTCTCTTCCCACCCCTGCGGGGAAGCGGCGTGATGGTTTGTTAGTTAGTTATATAAAAATAATCCGGGGCTCAGATCTGGCCAACATCCAAATTAAAGAGTTTCTGCTTAATATAAGTTTTCTTAATCCAACATAGAGATGGCTGTTGTGAACTCATATAAACTCTGTTATGAAATTATTCATATATCTGAAAAATACTAAATTTTAGTACTTTGGCTGTCAATCATGGGTAGAATGGTGAACGTTAGGTTAGAGATTTTATATTTTTCTATTTGGATATCCCACATTCCTAGTGGCATGCACAGAGAATTAATTAAGATAGGCAGTAAAGGTAGGTAGTAGGGTAAGCTTGGTACTTTTTACTAGGGTAGGCAATAGATGTAGGTAGTAAGGTAAGCTGGTACTACTCAGTATTGAAAGCTGTCCCACCGCATGCCCAGATCTGATACAGAAGCATCTAGGCTTCCTGACAGATCTGCTCCTGCAAAGCATTTTTTTGTTATTGAACTAAGTCAAATGTGAAACAATATAAAATTGTATCCCGATTTTACTGTGAATTTACATTTAAAAACATTCAATATACCTGTACTACTCAGTAAGGTAGGGTGGTTTCTGGTGACGTTTTTATATGTCACCCTGGTAAGTAAAGATAGGCACCTCTTTTCTGCCTACATGGAATGCACGCCACTGCACTTGCCCTGCATAGTTTTAAGTAACATATAAATACCTTAAGTTTTTGGAAACCCCCATGTATTGCGTTGTAGGTTAATTTGCGTTTTTATTTACTCGTATATCGAGTTCGACGGGAAAGCGTTGAAATTCACTACGAGTATATTGCAGTTCATATTACGATACAAGGTCGCTGCGTGAAACAGATATTTAAGCTTACATTGAATGCGTTAAGCAATCTTATCTTGGAAAACGGCGTGCGCCAATAGCAAAACATGAATAGCAAAACATGCTAACTTAATTATTGAAGTATTTTCTTTTTTAATTTAAGTTTTACTTGTTTTTCTTTATTTTAAATTCTTTTGCATTACGTTACATAAATTCAAATAAAAAAATATGAAAAAATATAAATATGAATACAAAAAAAGATCCCACAAAGGCAAAGCCTGTGTGTGGGTATACAATATAATTTAGTCATAGTAAAGGGTATAAGGGTATAGGTTTTATAAGTAGAACTAGATTAATAGTGTTAATATAAAATACAAAAAAATACTTGACTATCAGAAAAAAGATGAAAAAGTATCAAGTAAATTTAGCAAGCATGTAACTATAAGAAAAAGGAGTTATTTTCATTTTAAATTTTTTATTTATTTTTTATTTTTTTATTATTTTTTAATAAAAAGCTTCTTTACATCTCACCAATAGATGTCTAGTGAAGTTCTAGTGATTCAAGAACAAGGTTTCTAAATTGTTTCATATATTTAGAACTTCCAAGAATTTGAGTAGTGTGGTTGTCAATAATGGGTAGAATTGGCGAATGTTACACGTGTGTAAAGTGATCACTTGTCGTCAGCCCCGTAAATGCCCAGACTTCCATATTCTTATTCATCTTTGATGAGATGTTAAAAAATAATACGAAAATAACTCCTGTAATTGGAGATAATCCAGATTTTGTGAACAAGTATTTGGACACACTCAAAATGTTATAAGAAAAAGGAGCTTAAATCTGTCTCTTCAATAAATTTTCATGGCAAATTTTTAAATTTAGACAAACTTAGGGAATTAACATCTAACAAATAGTCTTTGTGGAATAAGTTGAACAGTTTTGGAGCTATGAAAAATGAGTGTCTTTGCGCAAGTCTGGATTTACAAAAAGGGATTTCTAATAAATTATTAATTCTTAGGTAAGATCTATTATTTTTTTTAGGAACTAAATGTCTGCGCATATAAACATATTTTAGACACTGTTGGCAATAGATTTTTCGTAGCTCCAAAAGTTCAGCTTCCTGAAATAATTGGTTGGAAGGAATATTTTATAAACAGTTTGATTTAAATTAAACCCTGAAGACGGCAACAGGTTGTTGCCGAAACTTGTTGGTTAATAAAAATGTGAGTGGATCAAAACACAATGTCTTTTTATTTCTCAAAATAATATATCAATATGATCCACAAAGTTAATGCTTTCAAAATTCAAAACATTTGTTTATACGTTTATTTCTCTATCCTGTTGTTCCTTATTGGTGTGGCGTTCTCTCTGCCTACCTATGCGGAGAAGCGCGTAACGGTTAGATAGTCAGTAATCAGCGGGTACAAATCCCTGTTTTGAATATTGAAAGCATTAACTTTGTGGGTCATATTGATATATTATTTTGAAAAATAAAAATATTTTGTTTTTTGATTCACTCACATTTTTATTAGCAACCAACTAGTTTCGGCAACAACCTGTTGCCCTCTCTGAAGAGGGCAACAGGTTGTTGCCGAAACTAGTTGGTTGCTATTAAAAAATTTAGTGGATAAAAAACAAAGTATTTTTATTTCTCAAAATAATAATGGTACAAATCCCATTTGAATTGTAGATGTCGCAGCCTATTAAACAAAAGTAATAAAAGGCCGGTGATATAACATTATTGGTTATTTGATCTTTATATTACAGATGGACCTTGTGCATATTTTTTCATTGACCCCCATACAATCTGTGCATCTCGTCAGATCGACAGATCAACAGACTTGACCATCGGCTCTTTGAAGGTGAAGCGATTAGTATTGCGCTCCGAATTCTAGGATTTCGATTAATAAATGTCGTGTATAGATAAAAAAGAAGAAAAAAATATGTACATACATCAGTAGTGTAAAGGCAAAGGGGTATATCTGTGTCAGACCAAATTTTATAGGAGAGCAAAAACAAACTTGTGAAATTAAATAACTCATTTGTTTTATGTAGTTTCATATATATATGTATATATATATATATATATATATATATATATATATATATATATATATATATATATATATATATATATATATATATATATATATATATATATATATATATATATATATATATATATATATATATATATATATATATATATATATATATATATATATATATATATATATATATATATATATATATATATATATATATATATATATATATATATATATATATATATATATATATATATATATATATATATATATATATATATATATATATATATATATATATATATATATATATATATATATATATATATATATATATATATATATATATATATATATATATATATATATAAATATATCATATTCATATATAATCATATTTCAAAAATCGTCAATTTTCAGTTATGCATCTTTTCGGTATGCCCAGAAAATGTACTATATCCCAGCAAAAGCGGCATATTTTTTACTTAATATTTACCCGCTACAGGGCAGAAAGTGTTGTTTTTTTTAAGAAAATGAATTGTGTAATTATTTTTTTAAATATACTAAATATTTTTCCAATGGAGAAAAAACCTTCAGGTTTTACCAAAAAAGGTCTGTCGCACAATAAAAGGTTCAATAAGTGACTTGATATTTATTTTTAATAAATTTTATTATATTTTAAAACTTTAAAAACGTATTCCTGAAAAAATAAGTTTTTTGGTTGATGACGTTCTTAAAAGGAGTGAGCGATATGTGTATACATAGATGAAGAAATGCTGGGATCATTACCTTAGGACCTTTGTTTTTACTGAAGAAAAGTAGGTATACGTGAAATGTGTTACAATGCCTCATAACTGTTGTCTGAAATCAACTTGAAATGACTGCCTTAAGCACCTGCAATTGACAAAAAAGACAATGATGATTGCTAGCGTTTAAATTGGAATCGGAAAATATTACGTACGTACACAATATTTCGCTTATTTAATAATTACGTGAGGACAATATCATATAATATATTGTATTTTCAAGATTATTTGTCCACCTCCGTAGTGTAATGGTCAGCACGCTCGGCTACCGTTCTGGAGGTCCCGGGTTCGATTCCCAGGAGGGGGGTCAATTAAATTATATACTATATAAGTGATTTTTTCACTGTAATATTTATTCAATATAACCCTGGACTGGTACCTGAAGGGGAGGGCTGATCACCTTTCCTTCATGTGTAAACAATCAAGATAACACTGCGTTTATATGAAGCAGTGCCCTATGCACCATTGGGCGGATAAGGGTGAGGGTGAGGGTTTAAAAAAAATTCTCAAAACATTAGGTATAGTTTGTCTAGCTTAATGTAAGGTAAGGATTCCTATGACCACGGACGAATCCCGAGTACCCAAGACGTTTAAAAAATATAAATATTATATGCTTTAAAAAAATCTCCTTGCCTTGTGCACAAGGATTAACCCTTTGAACGCTTAAATCGACTTAAATCGCCCATCGTTTTTTCTCTTTTGGATGCTTAAATCGACTATAGTCTATGTGTTTTACAAGCCATGGACCAAGGCATTTTCAGCTATTTGCTGGCGAATGAAGATTGTACTCGCACACATCATAGAACACAGGTTTTTAATTCTGAAACCTTGTTCACTTCATAGAGCACTGGGTTTTAAATTATTTTAATTTATTTTTATTTAACTTCTTTCGCCTTCGATGAAGTCTGCCAAATAAAACTATCCGCTATTTTTAATTAAGCGTTTAACCTTGAGAGATCAAAGTGCCAAATTATAAGATTTTAATAGCCTTCTCCATTTTTACAAATTAGAAATACAACAAGCGAGTTTTCCGATTCATAAATATATTTATATAGATCTGTTGCACAGTAAAAAGTTCAATAAGTGGCTTGACATTTCATTTAATTTTTAAACTTTAAAAACGTTCTCCTGAAAAATCAAGTTTTTTTATTTATGACGTTCTTGAAAGGAGTGAGCGATATGTATATATATATATATATATATATATATATATATACATATCGCTCACTCCTTTCAAGAACGTCATAAATAAAAAAACTTGATTTTTCAGGAGAACGTTTTTAAAGTTTAAAAATTAAATGAAATGTATTAAATATAAATATCAAGCCACTTATTGAACTTTTTACTGCGCAACAGATCTTTTAAGGTAAAACCTGAAGGTTTTTTCTCCATTTAAAAAATATTTAGTATATTTAAAAAAATAATTAAAAGTACCTTTTCTTCAAAATGCAAAAACAACACTCTCTGCCCTGTAGCGGGTTAATATTAAGTTAAAAATATGCCTCTTTTGCTGGGATATAGTACATTTTTTGGGCATTCCGAAAACATGCACAACTGAAAATTGACGATTTTTGATTTATGACGTTCTTGAAAGGAGTGAGTGATATATGGGTGTATGTATATATTACAGGTGCTATGGTGTTGTTAGGTAGACGCTCGACTGCAAAACTGGCGTTGCGGGTTAGACTCCCGCCAACTGCAAAATAAATTCAGTATTAATTTTCAATTGGTCTAAGTACGTGTGATGTGTTTTTCATATTTACCTTCCCTACCCTTACTATCCTACCTGCAGACAAGCCTCTAAAAAGTGAAGCTTGCGGGTTATTCCTTAAAATAAAATAATAAATACATGTAAAAATGTATATATATATATATATATATATATATATATATATATATATATATATATATATATATATATATATATATATATATATATATATATATATATATATATATATATATATATATATATATATATATATATATATACTTCTCAAAAAAGCGTTCCAGGACTTATTGGACGTTTTTTTCTATATTTTCCATTTATCCTGACTGGTCCACAGTAATGCAAGTCCGGATGTAGCTAGTTTAATAAAAAATAAAATAGAAAATTGTGATATGAAGAGGAGAACGCTGTGAAGCGATACAACAAGTTAGCACATTGAAAAATGTATAAAAATTTTCAAACATCCTAGCACTGATAATAAAATAAACATTGGTGTTCAATAACATCCTTTCCTCGTAAATTACAATTTAAAATAAGTTGTCGCTTACATTAGAGTATATATTTAGAATATTTTTACAGTTAAAAATTTTGTTGATGAAACTTATTTTTACGTTTTAAAAATACGTTTTAGTATTAATTTCAATCTAGCTAACTAACTAACTAACCATCCCACCGCTTCACCGCAGAGGTAGGGAGAGAGAATAAAACACCATACCACCTCTGTATTTGCAAACATTCTTCGCCTCTTTCATATTCGTGCGTCTCTTCAAACACAGCCGCCGATTATTCCGACTTGACCTGACAGCATTAAAATATTTTACTGTTTGATCATGTCTTGTTTTCTTTGGTCTTCCTCTGCTCCCATTTTCCACTATACGTTCCACTTATTTCCCCATATGTTTAAAGCATCTCAACATACCTTTAATTTTGTCGATAATATTGCTTTGCATTAATTTCTTATTTTACCATATGAATGTCATAATATTTTTTTTCAAAACTTACATAAGTCATATATACATATATTATTCCCGATGAGTAATTTCTATTTCTCATTTTGATACATGGGATTAAGGTTAACAAGACTGGAACACAAATAATAGAGTTACATTTGTTTATAATAATATTACATGGCATAATATAAAAAAAAACAATAAACACGTAAAATAAAAAGGCATTAGAAGCATATTTAAAAGAAATAAAATAATAAAACATAAGGTAAGAAGCATATTTAAATAAATAAATGAAAAATTATTAAAAATGACAAAATATAACAAATGAGAGAATATAAAAACATAAGGTAAAATCAAAATAAGAAAATTTGACTTATCACTACATACATATATATCTTTCCATAAAGTATTTTTTCAGATCAATTATTTGAGATCCCCGAAAAGGTTCTATTTTATTTATGTCAAGGCAGCTGGTTAATTTGGGTATAGGCAATATATTTTAAGGACTTGCTCCAAATTTAGTCGTGTTTATCGGCTCCACATGTATTTTGTTATGTCCTCGTGTATTATGATTATCAATTTCTTTGTTGAAAATCGGTATGTGTTGCTGTGAGTCGTTTTAAACATGATTTGAAGCATTATATTTGTAATCTCAAAAGTTGGTAGAATGTCAAAAGTTTTCCCTCATATTTGTCTTAGAGTTTACATTATTTTGACCGCGAAGTCTATTACTGTTGTGAACATATGAGTTCATGCATTTGAACAGCTATCTATGTCGGATTAAGAAAAGCTTATTTTATCAGAGACCCTTTAATTTGTATGCAAGTTTCGATTCCCGGATTTTTTTACAAAGTGGGAACTCGTATGTTTTGTGAAAAGAGTGTGATCAATATCTCAAGAAGTTCCGAAAAATTTGAGTAGTTGGTTGTCAATAATGGGCACAATGGTGGATGTTTGCGAGTGTGAAAAGTGATCATTCAACCAGACTATGACAAGTTATAAGCCCTGTAAATACACAGACATATATATATATATATATATATATATATATATATATATATATATAAATAGCTAAATACTTGTGATAACATGTGCAAATTCTCAAGAATCTTAAAATATATTTTGTATATTAAAAGCATTGGAAACTTTGTGATATGGAAATATAACAAATATAACTAACTAACTAACTAACTAACTAACGCTTCTCCGCAGGGGTAGGCAGAGAGAATAGAGCGCCACCCCACTCTGTCCTTGCAAACATTCTTCGCCTCTTCCACGTTCATGCATCCCCTCATACATACCCGCCGATTGTTACGACTCCTAACCTGACCACTTTCAAGTAACAAATATCAAAGTGGTAATACACAAAGTGATCGATGAAAGATAAGGAGAGTGTTAATCATAAAATGGCTAAATCCTTGTGATAACACGTGCAGCTTTTAAAATATTCGCGTAGAAATGACAGGTTTTTTAATACCCGCCGATTGTTACGACTCCTAACCTGACCACTTTCAAGTAACAAATATCAAAGTGGTAATACACAAAGTGATCGATGAATGATAAGGAGAGTGTTAATCATAAAATGGCTAAATCCTTGTGATAACACGTGCAGCTTTTAAATATTCGCGTAGAAATGACAGGTTTTTTTTTAATACCCGCCGATTGTTACGACTCCTAACCTGACCACTTTCAAGTAACAAATATCAAAGTGGTAATACACAAAGTGATCGATGAAAAATAAGGAGAGTGTAAATCGTAAATGGCTAAATCCTTGTGATAACACGTGCAGCTTTTAAAATATTCGCGTAGAAATGACAGGTTTTTTTAATGTCGCATTCATCCCACATGCCCAAATCACCCCACTCTTCCCTACATGCCGAATTTTACGTCCAGCATCCGAATCGCCTGATTAAAAACCAGATAAAAGCTCATTATTAAATTGTGTTATTGTAAAAGAAATACATAAACAAATTATTGCCGGATCAAGACCACAGGTGTTTATGGGTGGGTCACCAAACATTCATTGTTTTAATTGTTTTCGATGAAATGAAACCGAATTTGACTATCACTTTTCACTAATTCATCGTTAGTAATCTATCTATATATATTTAAATGTAATAATATATATATATATATATATATATATATATATATATATATATATATATATATATTTCTATATATATATACATATAAATATAAATATATATATATATATATATATATATATATATATATATATATATATATATATATATATATATATATATATATATATATATATATATATATATATATATATATATATATATATATATATATATATATATATATATATATATATATATATATATATATATATATATATATATATATATATATATATATCGCTCACTCCTTTCAAGAACGTCATAAATCAAAAAACTTGATTTTTCAGGAGAACGTTTTTAAAGTTTAAAAATATAACACAATGTAATAAAAATAA
Organism: Brachycentrus maculatus; assembly: GCF_059751285.1. Classification (NCBI taxonomy): domain Eukaryota; kingdom Metazoa; phylum Arthropoda; class Insecta; order Trichoptera; family Brachycentridae; genus Brachycentrus; species Brachycentrus maculatus. Next base: position 605,868 of record NW_028280817.1, read on the forward strand.
ATATCAAGACACTTATTGAACTTTTTACTGTGCAACACATATTTTTACGGAGCCATTTAGTGTCTTGTCGGTGGAGTACTTTTTACACTATAATTTTTTATTTATATCTTTTTATATTGTTTAACCCTTCGTTGCATGACTTTTTTTATTTCAAATAATAATAAAAACTCTGAACATTGGATGTAAAATAAATAAAAAGAGAATGAAAAACTTTTAATAAAGAAAAATCAATAAAATACTTATGTATCAAATTTGCAACACCATGCAATGGTTACCCTTACAAGATATTGATATATGTTTTTACACTAACTTTAGGCTATGTAACAAATTTGATACACAATGCAGCGAAGGGTTAACATAATATTCACTAAAAAAAGGTTTATTTTAACAATTTAAAAAATATTATCTATTAATAATTTCCCCATACCTTTATTTTATCTTTGGCTCGTATGTATGGTCAGCACGCTCAGCTACCGTTCTGGAGGACCCGGGTTCGATTCCCGGGGGGGGTAAGAATAAATATGAGTGATTTTTTCACTGTAATATTTATTCAATATTACCCTAGACTGGTACTTGAAGCGGAGGGCTGATCACCTTTCCTCCATGTGTAAACGATCAAGATAACACTGCGTTTATATAACGCAGTGCCCTATGCACCATTGGGGTGCGGAACAGGGTTTTATTTTTTATTATTTAATATTAGTTCAATATTACCTTGAACTGATACCTGCAGCGGAGGGCTGATCACCTTTCCTTCGTGTGTTAACTATTAAGATAACACTGCTTTATATGATGCAGTGCCCTATGCACCATTGGGATGCGGATAAGGGTTTGAATTGAATTGAAATGTATTAAGTGTTCTACTTCCATATTTATTGTTTTCTCTTGGGATCACCAACCTTTGGTTTTTGGGGAAGCGGTATCATAGTCGTGTGATAGAAGAATTTCATACTTCTTACTAGTTTCTCGCTCAACCATGATTTATCTACAATTTGCCATATAAATTTGTTTAAATAGTTCAAAATCTATCGCACATTATTTTGCCACACTGGGAGATTACATTTTGACTGCATTTATTCTACGGTCTGTTCACAGCTATTTTACCTCTAGTTATTTTTTAAATTATTTTTTTAACTAACTAACTAACCCTCACGCCGCTTCCCCGCAGGGTTAGGCAGAGAGAATAGAGCGCCACACCACTCTGTCTTTGCAAACATTCTTCGCCTCTTCCACGTTTATGCATCTCCTCATACATACCCGCCGATTGTTACGACTCCTAACCTGACCACTTTCAAGTATTTGGCATACCTGATCGTGCCATGTTTTTCTCGGTCTTCCTCTGCTCCTTTTTTCACTTACATTTGCCTCATAAATTTGTCCTACCGTTCTTTCTTCACTCATTCGTTTTACATGTCCAAACCATCTCAAAACACCTTTCTTAATTTGATCGATAATGCTTATCTCAGCTTTGCATTCCTTCCTTATTTCACTATTAGCACATGCACATCTATCATACATCGTTTTTTCGCACATTCTTCTGAGAGGTCGCATTTCGACTGCATTCAGTCTACTTTCATCCTTCTTTGGCCAACTCACTTCCATGTTTCACTTCCATGCATTAGAGTTTGAACCAGGACTCCGTTGTGCACTGCCAGTTTATCTTCCGCTGATAGGTTTTTATTTGCTACAACTGATTTCAGTGCACTGAAATTATTTTTTAAATTATTTATACTGCAAAATACATAATTTTTAAAAATGTTCATGGTTATTTAACTTCTATTTTTTTTTTAATTATTTACTCTGCCTAATAAATAAACTGGAGGTAAAATTACTGTGAGCAGATTGTACTTTCATCCTTATTCATCCAATAATCTTCTTTTCCCATTTATTTTTTTCAGTATTTTAAAGTGAGGCTATCTCAGTGCAATAACCTCATTTAACCCGATGGTTGCCAGAGACGAGATATCTCGGCAAATGGCGGAGTGCCCGTATGGCCAGAGACGAGATATCTCGTCAGTACTTTTGATGACGTATTACTCCGCAGTTTTAACTCATATTGACAATCTGTCAAAAACGGAACATACATTGCCATCAGTTGAAGTTGTCACAAAATATTTTATAAAGTTTTTAAATACTTTTAAGTGATTTATCGGTATCACTTTCAGCTGACAGTTGACAGATGTCATTAGGGCTACCACTCAAACCACTTGAAATATTGATTATTTTAATCGATTGTTTTGAACGCCAGGGGTTTTTATTTTGCTCAATTTTTTTGTGTTTTTCTTATTATTTTAAAATATTCCATTGATAAATAATAGTTGTGTGTTAATATTAAATTTAATAAAAACTTGCGTGTGCGACTTAGTGTGACAACCCTGAAAATTTGAAACTGGTTTAACTTCAAGAATAAAACTCTAACAATCGATGCGGGATATAATATTTGGTAAGTAAATTATAATTCAATAAAAACAACAAAAAAAAAATCTTTAGACAACTTTTTTTTTTCAAAAAAATACTTGGCCTGTTGAGCACTGCGGCGTAATTTATTTGCGGCTATGAAAAGGTTAAAAATAAAGGAAACTGTTTTAAACGTTACAATCCAACGCGATTATTAAACCATTTCGTGGCCAAAATTTCAACCTTGAATTCTATCAATAAATCATTCTATCATTGGGTAAAATGTACGTAAACTTTTAAAATTATAATACTTTTGTTGAGTTTAAATGTCGACTCGTCCTACATCCTATACATTATCCTTTCCATTGACCCGAATTCTGATTATAAAAAAAGTATCTGTTTTGCTAGTTTATTTTACTTCCGAAAATAACCAGTTTTTTCAACAATACTAGTATATCAAATTGTTCTGATTTTTTTTTTCAATAACAGATTTTAAAAGTATATTGAATTAATAACATATAACTGCCAAGCAATTTCAGTCTCGTTTTTTTGACATCTCAACAAAATGATGAAGAATATATTTAGAAGTCCCTGTAATACCCAGTTACAGGTCTTACGACTGTTATAGGCTGGTTTCAATAACTCGCCTCGGTCTTCCCCTGCTTTTATTAACAACCACATTCGCTTCATGATTTTTTTACTATCCTTTCTTCACTCATTCGAGTCGCCATTTAATTCTCATTTGATACGCATTTTCTTAATTTAATTATATTAACCATAAATGTGTTCTCAGTTTAAATACATACATATATAAATATGGATATTTAAACTGAGTTCATTTGAATAATAATTATATATTTTGTAAATTAAAAGCATTGATAACTTTGTGGTATGGTAATAAAACACTATCTTTATCATCCATTGTTAACATTGTGTAATACCACTTTTATAAACATTTATTCGTGACTACTGGTTTCGGAAAATCCTTCCATCGTCAGGTCATTAATATAAAATTATTTGTAATTGAAATTTGCATAAAAATAAAAATAATTAAAAAATTGAAAGAGAACAAATGAATCACGTTGGGAATATTTTCAAAAGTGGATTCAAAGTTAAATTTAGTTGGTTGTAATGAGTTTAGTCGGTTACATACATAAAAACAGAAGCAAAAAAAAACAAGAATAAAATCCATGGTTTTTTATAATATTTAAATTGAGTAATTTTAAGAAGTGTTTTATACAAATAATCACATTTCAATAATGTTATGGTTTTTTATATGATTTCATGTCATTTTATTTTAGAAATGGTTCTTTTTATAATGAGAATAAAACACTATACCAATATGTGTTTGCAAACAATCATTGCCTCTTAAATTCATGCATTTTCTCATATCAGTAAGCGTTTTAAAAAGATGATTGCCTTGTACTTTTGTCCATCTTTCTTCGAATCGAAGCTCTTGATCGGTACATGAACATGTTACGCGTAAATTTGATCACGCTAAACTGCCGTAGTCGCTTTAATTTTTTTCAAAACGTCGGATGGTAAAATTCCGGGTAGTGGACAAGCGCCCATATTCGCCGATTATTACGACTCCTGACCTGGCCACTTTCAAGTATTTGAAATACTTTTTTTTAATATGAAATGGCGTTGCACATGAAATACATTGCATTTTCCAATGTCAAGTTAATTGAATTCTTAATTATAAAATATGATAGACTTATTATTGAACTATAAATTTATTTAATTTAATTAAAAAAAAAAAACAACTAAAAGTCTGTACATAATAGGGTTCCTGCTCGCCAGGATAAGATGGATATCAGTAGGGAGGGGAATAAGCGGGGCCATAGTTTAAAAAAAAATCATTAATTGATTCGGCAGTCACTTTGTGGTAAAATCTATCTATTTTTAATTAATTACTTAGTAATAACCACTATTTCTTAAAATCTACTGTGACACGTGTTTCGATGCATTCCGCATCATTTTTAAACACCGTAATTTGGTGTTTGAAAATGATGCGGAATGCATCGAAACACGTGTCACAGTAGATTTTAAGAAATAGTGGTTATTACTAAGTAAAACATTAATTAAAATTTTTTTTTTTTTTGGCATTTGGTTATTTATTGGGCAAACAAAGAATATGTGGTTAAGGTCTTCCTCTTCAAAACGACACTCGCAAATGGGGGAGTCAAAGACACAAATCCTCGCAAGGTGCTCTCTCGTACAGCAATGACCCATCCTCATTCGACAAATGGTGGATGTATCTTTCTTGATTTGAAATACTTGATCATACCTAGTTTTCCACGGTCTTTGTCTTGCTTCTATTACTAAACACATTCGCCTCATAGCTTTGTTTTACTGCTCATATGATTCACAGGCCATCTCAACACACCTTTCTTAACTTTATCGATAATGCTTTCATGTATGTTTATAAATATTAATATAATAAAATATTTTTATGACCACAAAATATAAAACCAAGGTTGATCCGTAGGTTTAACTTGGGTTCAGGAACTATAAACATTCCGTGACGTCACCGTGTTATGATAGCATTCCACAAATACAATGTCAAAAGCGCTTGGGAAGAAGACAACCTCGAATAAGGCGATATGTCTGGCGGACACATTGATTGGTGATTTTATCAGATAATTGAGAAAAAATATTAGTTCCCTTAGAAAATTTTCTTTGCTTACTAGGCCTACAATAATTTATGGCATTTTTAGTTTATACGTCTTCAAAATGATGTGCATGTGTAAAGTTCATATATATTCATACGTTCATTCGTGGCGTCTCGGGTTTGATTCCCAGGGGGTTAAATAAATCAAAGTGTTATTTTTCACCCTAATAACACCTGAAGCGGAGGGCTGATCACCTTTCCTTCGTGTGTTAATGATCAACAGTGCGTTTATAAGATGCAGTGCCCTATGCACCATTGGGTAGGATAGGTGTTAAAGGAATATATATATATATATATATATATATTTATATATATACATACATATATAAATAAATATATTTATATATATATATATATATATATATATATATATATATATATATATATATATATATATATATATATATATATATATATATATATATATATATATATATATATATATATATATATATATATATATATATATATATATATATATATATATATATATATATATATATATATATATATATATATATATATATATATATATATATATATATATATATATGATTCAGAGGGGTTGCTTAGTGATATGTCGAAATTCGAAAAGTCACATTTACTTGAATCAACATTACCTTACCGAAAGCGGTGTCGTACGACGCGATGACTCGTTTTTTGAGCAAAATCATTACAACATTTGGTAAAAACTGTGCCTACTTTCACACAGTCGAGCTGGAAAAACCGCCGCCAAGGTCGTGCGCGGAATCGAACCTTGTCTCGGCGGAACCCTGAGTGTAATCATACATCACTCAGCCCCGAGAATTCGAGTAAGTAAATTAATATATATTCAAGGCTGGCGATATTCGAGAAGCGCTTTAATATCTTGAAATAATGCACGCAGCAATTTTGACATCGCAGCATGATTTTCGTCATTTACGAAATTTTATTTTCTGACCTTCGTAGTGGAGTGGTTAGAGTATTTTGTTATGATGCGTGTGGTGTCGAGGTTGATTCGAGCATTTTTGGAAGCATGGGTGTAACTGTCACCTATAGTAAAGAAGTGGAAAGGGAATGAATTTGGTATGGTCACATAGGTCGTAGAGAACCTGATCATATTGTGAACCAGGCGATCGCCATGGATCTTCCTCGAAAGACATCTAGAGGAAGAAAAAAAAGATGCTGCGGAAAGATAACGTGTGCTTTATTTTTTTCCTCAACAATTTTAAGTGAGGTTTCATTATTTATTTAAAAACATATTACGTTTTTTTATGTATTAATTTTAAATCGAACACAGATTTTTTGAGTCTACTATGTTGTATTTTATGACAAAAACACATAAAAAATTATATTGTGACAATCGTTTCGCCTTGTTAGGGCATTATAAAGCAAATGTTCATTTGATAATGCCCTAACAAGGCGAAACAATAGTCACAATATATTTTTTTAATGTGTTTTTGTTACTAAAATATATAAATTTTTTAAATATTATATTTTGTTAAAAAAATGGTAGACTCAAAAAATCTGCGTTTGATTTAAAATTAATACACGAATTAAAGTGGAGTTCTATAAATTAAACGCCAAAGTAATAAATAAAAATACATATTACGTTACAACATTTTGAGTCTGTCCAAATACTTGTTCACAAAATCTGGATTAATTCCAATTACAAGAGCTATTTTCATATTATTTTTTAATATCTTATCAAAGATGAAGAAGAATATGAAAGTCTGGGCATTTACAGGGCTGACGACCGAATAAAAATGAAAATGGTATTTTCTGGCGTTTTTCATGTGTGTGATTATAATCCAGGATTCGGACTTCACATACTAATATAAGAGTTTCTGCTTAGTAAAAAGCTTCTTTACGTCGTCTCAAGTGAAGTTCTAGTGATTCAAGAACAAGGTTTCTAAATTGGTTTATATATATAGAACTTCCAAGAATTTGAGTAGTATGGTTGTCAATAATGGGTAGAATTGGCGAATGTTACACGTGTGTAAAGTGATCACTTAAACCAGCCTATGACGGTATAATATCTATATTTTTGCTCTATTTTGTATTACTTTTTGATTGGGTTTTATTTTGTATACGACAGGCGATATTTGCAGGCAGCTGGTTAATTTGGGTAAAATAATGTGTAATTATACATGTGATGAAATAAAAATTATATAAACAGCATATATGGATGATGCTGTGGCCTAGTTGGTGCATATTCGACAGCGAAACTGGCGACTCCCGTTCAATTCTCGTCGATTGCAAAATGTCTTATTCATTTTCGATTCAAGGCCATGATTTAAAAACTACACATTTCAGAAAACCCCATTTTCAGAAGCTAGCCAATACTATAGGTTGTGATGTAATATATTTGTGAATTTCGTCTCGAGGTCTTCAATTAATCTGACACATATATTTTTAATGACTTTCTTCTTAGTAATTTCTTTTGTAGGACCGGAAATGCCTCCTGTAATGAAATTTTGCAAGTAAAAAAATGAACGAAAAGACAGTTTTTTAAATTTGATTTATGTCTTTAGTTAGCTTATATTACATTTCATCATCATCAGCCTGTGTCCGTCCACTGTTGAACGTAGGCCTCCCGCATGAGTCTCCATCTTCTTCGATCCTCCGCCTTTCGCATCCAGGTCACTCCCGCTATTCTTCTTATATCGTCAGTCCATCTTGTAGGGGGTCGGCCGACATTTAATACTAACTAATTTTACATTTAATTTACATCATATATATATATATATATATATATATATATATATATATATATATATATATATATATATATATATATATATATGTATATATATATATATATATATATATATATATATATATATATATATATATATATATATATATATATATATATATTTACATCTTCTTACAGTAAACAAAACGTGTATTTTAAATTTCTTACAGGCTCTTTTCATTCATGCATTCAGGCAACTCATCATACATTTTCAAACATTATACAATTTTGCAACTCAATTTTTTCAGGAATGTCTTATTTTATCCTTATTTCTAGTACTTACTACGTTCATGAATTTTTTTGTTTAAAACTATTTTAATTTATTTTATGTCCGCCTCTGTAGTGTAATGGTCAGCACGCTCGGCTACCGTTCTGGAGGTCCCGGGTTCGATTCCCGAGGGGGGTAAAATAAATATTATAAGTGATTTTTCACTGTAATATTTATTCAATATTACCCTGGACTGGTACCTGAAGCGGAAGGCTGATCACCTTTCCTTCATGTGTAAACGATCAAGATAACACTGCGTTTATATGACGCAGTGCCCTATGCACAATTGGGTGCGGATAAGGGTTTTATTTTTATTTATTTAAAACTTTATTTTATCCTTAAAATATTAATTTATTTAATATGTAATAATAATAAAATGTAATTTATCATATTTTTATTATTATTTTAAGATAAGCATATTATAAATTAGTCTCTTTTCATTAAATGTCACCAGTTGAGTTCTTCTCTCAATTTTTCTACATTTTTATATCTATTTTTCTTAAGTACTATTCTCAAAGCTTTATTTTGAAGAATATCCAATTCATTTGTTTTTTATTTTTATTTTACCCACATTAATTAAAAAAATGTGTGTAAAAAATGTAAATGTTAATTGCTTAAATATAAATCTTAAGTATTATTTATTAAAGTTATTTACCGATAACATTAAAATTCGACACAATATCATATTTGAAAACGTTCGTGTATTCCTCTTAACATAGATGAAGAAGAACATGGAAGTCTGAGTATTTTCAGGGTTTATGACCTATATAGGCTGGTTTATTGATCATTTTATACACGTGTAACAGTCACCATTCTATCCAACTGATCGACAACCACACCACTAAATTTTTTGAAACTCCTGCATATATCATTAATCTCATGACGCTCTACATATGAATTCAGAACAGCCATCTATGTTAGATTAAAAAAGCTTTTATTTGGCAGAGATCGTACGTTGTATTTAGGTTTTTAATAAAAACAAAGAGGTATCTAGCAGGGCTGGGGATTCCAGATGCTTATCAAGCAAATTAACGCAACAGTGAGTCAAATGGATAGGCCATAATATAAGGATTATCGGGTAGGCATAATGGGGGCAGCTCGAGGCATTTGGGATGTGGTGCTACAAGCACATGTTGGGGATTCATCTGTCAGAATATGTAGGGAACAACGAGGTATCAAGCTGGGCTGGGGAGTCTAGATGCTTACTTAACAAAGTAGCCAAATGGATAGGCCATAATTTCAATTTCAATTTATTTATTTTCAATTAACATATATATTACAAACTAAAAAAATTAAAGCGAATACATTAAAATACATACAAAAATCGAAAATATGCAAGAACTATTGCTAAAGGTGCAGAAGAATCCCGCTTCGGAAAACTCCTTCAGACACATGGAACAGATCAATATCTAATTAGATATTATTTTTTGACATCTCATCAAAGATGAAGAGGAATATGGAAGTCTGGGCATTTACGGATGTCATATCTCACCAATAGATGTATCTAGTGAAGTTCTAGTGATTCAAGAACAAGGTTTCTAAATTGGTTCATTTATATAGAACTTCCAAGAATTTGAGTAGTGTGGTTGTCAACAATGGGTAGAATTGGTGAATGTTACACGTGTGTAAAGTAATCACTTAAACCAGCCTATGACAGTCGTCAGCCCCGTAAATGCCCAGACTTCCATATTCTTCTTCATCTTTGATGAGATGTCAAAAAATAATATGAAAATAACTCCTGTAATTGGAGATAATCCAGATTTTGTTAAAAAGTTGTTGGACACACTCAAAATGTTGTATCTAATTAGATATTGTTCAACATAGCGGTAGCTCTTCCTACAGGCATAACCATCGTCAGGTTGGTCCTGTGTATAGGAATGTGAAACAGTCTATGCCGACGCTGTCTTAGGTAACTACCGGGAACATACAGATCAATGCTCCGGATAATTTCAGGATTATCGATCATACCGCGCAACAATCGATAAAAATGCGTAATCAAATACACACCCATAATATAAGACACCCAGGCCTGCTCCTTACGATTGCAGTAGGCATGTGCGAAGGCACAAACTACAGAGGACGACCCGCTCAACCTACGTGGACCAAATCATCTCTGTAGATGATACGCCGAGTTTAAGAGACGGGTGGAAACTGACCATAATATATGCAATCAATCGTCACACAGATGAAGAACATGTCGCTCACTCCTTTCAAGATCGTCATAAATCAAAATACTTGATTTTTCAGGAGAACGTTTTTAAAGTTTAAAAATATAACACAATGAATTAAAAATAAATATCAAGCCACTTATTGAACTTTTTACTGTGCAACAGATCTTTTTAGGTAAAACCTGAAGGTTTTTTTTTGCATTTGAAAAATATTTCATTTATTTATAAAAATAATTAAACAATACATTTTCTTTAAAATGCAACAACAACATTTTCTGCCCTGTAACGGGTAAATATTAAGTTAAAAATATGCCTCTTTTGCTGGGATATAGTACATTTTCTGGGCATTCTGAAAACATGCACAACTGAAAATTGACGATTTTTGATTTATGACGTTCTTGAAAGAAGTGAGCGATGTAACAAAGGAAGAAAAATATCCAAATCTAAGGGGAAAAACTCACATTAACAAAACGACCGCCATTTGCCCAAGAGTCTCAAAAAAATGATCACATTATCGTGAAATTATTTTATGCACTTTTTTCAGATTAAGCATCGTGATCTTCCGATTTCTCTGTGAAGATACAAACCGGTGATTAAGAGCTAAGCAGGCCTTAAGACTTAGATCTCAAGCTTGTCTCAAGCTCGAGATCTTTTTACAGTAAACAAAATACTTATTTTTAAATTCTTTCAGACTCTTTTAATTCTTCATACATCTTCATACGTCTAGATCAGAGGTTCCCAAACTTTTTTTGTCTCGTAGACCCCTTGCCATGTTTTTCGATTTTTGGTAGATCCCTCCTTACCTGATATTGTTTTTCAGCAAATTCACTATCTTCTAATGTATTTTTGAAAGTCGATGTATGAAGTGCACATTGAAAGATTGAAATTTATAACGTGTATGACAATTTATAAAGTGTAATGAATATTAAAAAATACACACATGTTAGGTTAATTAAAATTCAAATTAATCTCTGTTAAATAAAATAAATAAGCAAAAAATAAATGCTTTTAGTCTTAGGAATAAACTTGATATCGTTGACTTCCATTTCTTTTTCATGGACCCCCAATTTTTTTCCGCTGACATATACCCCTTCCAAGTCGTCGTAGACCCCTGGGGGTCGATATATACCACTTTGGGAATCACTGATCTAGATTATGTAAATTAAGTGTAAATGTTAGTTTGTATAAGTTGTAATATAAAGTAACTTAAGAAATAAAAAAAATATACAAAAATAATGCGTTCAGCCACGCTCAGGACTAATCGTGAGCTCACGCTCAATTTGAAAAAAAAACAAATGATATATTTTGTTTTTTTTAGAATAAACAGAAAAAACCTTTATATATAAATATATATATTTTAACTCTTCGCTATTCAATAACTTTTTTTGATTCAAAACCATGTAGTTATTTTTGAGAAAAACTTATTTTTTCAATGTAATGAAAGTGATTTAAAAAAATCTTTTTCGTAAAATGTTACATGAATTTGGGGGAAAATAAAGTTTCGACTTAACGATCGGTTATATTTACTGATTCCTACCATATGTTGCCTTAAATTATTCCACATCTTTTATCATCCATACTAATCGATTTTGCAGTAGGTACGTAAAATTTTCAAGCTACGATTTGTGTACGCGTTGAAAAAGCCAAGTATTCGATATATCGCAACAATTTTTTTACACCCTTGACGTTAGTTTAGTTTTGTCTTAAAATACCTTTTTTTTTTATACAAATAATATTTTTTCTTCGATATAAATATATGATTTTGAAAAGAATATAGTCATTGAAAGGTAGACTCAAAAAAATGTATATAAAACAATTTTTTCAATTTACGAGTACATTCTAAAAAAAAAACAAATCAAATATATATTCTAAAGGTATCTTAATTTGATATAAAAAATGTAAAAGTATCGTTTTCCTCTTTTTCATGAGAGAAGATAAATGTCTGAGCCTCCTAGGGCTTATTTCATCCGTAGGGTGAATAATACACTTTCCAATATATGAAATAATATTAATTTTGTTACTTTATATCTTTGTTTGATTTATGTCGAAGGTAGCAATGCTTTATAAAAAGGTATTAAATTGGTGACTTAATGATATAATGCTTAAAATTAACCACGTAAGTTTCTCGGTGAAATCGTCCGTAACCCGTACATCGCATTAAGACGGTCGCACTTAGTTTTTTCTCTACCTTGAAAAATTCGCATAAATGCCCTAATGGCAGATGAAAAAAGTTCATACATTTAATCTTCATATGTTATTAAAAAAAGCAATATTCGTCATAACTCATTTTGTTTTATTTATTTATTTATCATATCAGGGTTATTAACACTTGCATAAACACTATTGTTCTACTTTCTGTCATATATGTATATATATATATATATATATATATATATATATATATATATATATATATATATATATATATATATATATATATATATATATATATATATATATATATATATATATATATATATATATATATATATATATATATTTACATCTTCTTGCAGTAAACAAAACATTTATTTTTAAATTCTTTCAGACTCTTTTCATTCTTCATACATTCAGGCATCTCATTGTACATTTTCTAACCCTTATACATTAAACAATTTTGCGACTCGGTTTTTTTCAACAATGGCAGTCTTATTTTATCCTTATTTCTAGTAATATGTACATTAAAATTTTGTTTAAAAGTATTTATCGTTAAAATATTTATTCTATTTTACAAATGAGACTTGAATTAGATGATACTCACATATGATAGCGACAGTGTCAATAACTTGGCGACGATATGACAAAAATACGTCTGTTTTCCCTAAATACAAGTAGTATTAAAAATAACAATAAAAAATAACAAGAATATAAAATGGTTGGAATTATAATGCGAATCTTCATAGGTGCGACGAGTGACCCCAATACAGCAAGCTAATTGCGTCTTTATGACGATGGGGCCTTGGACAGAATTTCCGGTGAAAGCGTATTGTGTAATTAGCCCTTGTAGGGCCATATTGTAGGAATGATAATTGCCAGTTAAATTTCAGCAAGTCCTTATCAATATTTTTACAAAAATAGACGCATATTGTTTTTGCTTTCTATGATGTTAATTATGGTGAAATAAGGAAAGAATGCATGGCTGAGATAAGAATTATCGATAAAATTAAGAAAGGTGTGTTGATATGGTTTGTCCACGTGGAACGTATGAGCGAGGAAAGAACGGTTGAACAAATTTATGAGGCGAATGTAGTTGGAAAAGTAGGCAGAGGAAAACCGAAAATAAAGTGGCACAACCAAGTATGTCAAATACTTTGAAAGCGGCCGGGCCAGGAGTCGTAATAATCGTCGGGTGTGTATCAGGAGATGCATGAATGTGGAAGAGGCGAAGAATGTTTTCAAAGACAGAGTAGTGTGGCGTTCGATTCTCGGAAGGCAGCGCGATGGTTAGCTAGTTAGTAAGTCAGTTTTGATATAAATTAATAACAACTTATTGTACAGAATGTATATGTTTTGTATATTGGCGGGCTTATTGCTAAGAAACAACAAATTCCACCTAACCAAAAATGGTATGTTTTGACTACTCTTAACATAGATGAAGATATTTAATGTTTACCCGCTATAGGGCTGAAAATTTTGTTTTTGCATTCTGAATAAAAGGTATTCTTAAATTTATTGTTCCTTGTCTCTGAGTGGGTATTCCGAAGCGGGATTCTTGTACAACTTTAACATGGTTCTTTTTACTTGCTTTGTTAACATATCGCTCACTCCTTTCAAGAACGTCATAAATCAAATCGACAATTTTCAGTTGTGCATGTTTTTGGAGTGCCTAGAAAATGTACTATATCCCAGAAAAGCTGCATATTTTTAACTTAATATTTACCCGCCACAG
>NW_028280817.1:625000-657500 GCF_059751285.1 Brachycentrus maculatus
CGATGTTCACATGATTTGGTGTTCGAAAACAATGTATAGAACCACGTACCCATTTTAAGGAACAATGATATTTACATACTAGTATGTTGGCAATTTAAATAAAAAACTCTTATCCACACTCCAATGGTGCACAAGGCACTGCGTTATATAAATGCAGTGTTATCTTGATTGTTTTTACACATGAAGGAAAGGTGATTAGCCCTCCGCTTCAGGTACCAGTCCAGGGTGATATTCAATATATGTAACAGTGAAAAAAATCACTTATATTTATTTAACCTCCCTTGTGAATCGAACTTGGGACCTCCAGAAAGGTAGCCGAACGTGCTGACCATTACACTACGGAGGCGGATATAAATGTATATATATATATATATATATATATATATATATATATATATATATATATATATATATATATATATATATATATGTATATATATATATATTTATATATATATATATATTTATATATATATATATATATATATATATATATATATATATATATATATATATATATATATATATATATATATATATATATATATATATATATATATATATATATATATCTATATATTATTTTTTAGCATCTCATCAAAGATGAAGAAGAATATGGAAGTCTGGGCATTTACAGGGCTGGTGACCGTAAATTTTTGGACAAAGTAGAATCTACTTAGTCCAAAAATACAAAAAAACGTACCACACAAAAATGTCCCCTACTGTGTTCTGAGTTTGGACAGCCGTGCTACTTCTGTAGTGTAAAGTACAATGCGTGTACTGTATTACAAATTTCTCGGCCAATCCGAACGTTTCCAAATCCGAACAGACCGTAGTGTTAATTAGTTTGGACTTTAAGGGTTGCACTGTGTAATATTTTGAATATTTTTTGTTTTTTTTGGGGCGTGCCTTCTGCCTTTAGTCTGGGCTTCTCTAACCTGTCCGTTTCATATACGCGAATGACCGCACGTACCAGGATAACCCAGAATTGAACGATATCTTTCGCACGTATCGACTTAATTTATTACCAAATATTTATGCCCATACAAGTTTATAACTACCATTCTTAATCTACGTATTAATATCCCATTAGATTTTTTGCGCTTTCAGTAACACAAGCATAATTTGACTATGTAGTAAATATTGTCTACCTACGAGGCGTAACGGTTAGCGTGTTTAGCTACCGTGCTGAAGGTCCCGGGTTCGATTCCCACGGGGTTGGAAATAAATATTAGAGATTTAACACTGTGATATTGATTTAATATTAATTTCATTAATTGATTCTGCAGTCACTTTGTGGTAAATTCTATCCATTTTTAATCAATGTTTTACATAGTAAATACCACTATTTCTTTAAATCGACTGTGACACGTGTTTCGAAGTATTCCTTTAATGTTTTTTTTCTTTAATTTTCATACGGTGTTTGAAAATTATGCAGAATTCATTGAAATACGTGCATTTTTTAAATAATATTTTATAATAATAGTAAATAAACTTTTAACAATAATATGAATATATGAACATTGTAATTGGTTTTGCTGTCATGTAAATTTAAAAATTAATTTCACATATAGCTCAGTCCTTTCAAGAACGTCATAAATCAAAAAACTTGATTTTTCAGGACAACGTTTTTAAAGTTTAAAAATATATTGCAATGTATTAAAAATAAATATCAAGCCACTTATTGAACTTTTCACTGTCCAACAGATCTTTTTTGGTAAAACCTGAAGGTTTTTTCTCCATTTGAAAAATATTAAGAATATTTACAAAAATAATTAAACAATACCTTTTCTTCAAAATGCAAAAATAACAATTTCTACTATGTAGTGGGTAAATATTAAGTTAAAAATATGTTTCTTTTGCTAGGATATAGTACATTTTCTGGACATTCCGAAAACATGCACAACTGAAAACTGACGATTTTTCATTTATGACGTTCTTGAAAGGAGTAAGCGATATATATGAAATAAGCCCTGTTGATACCCTGACTTGTATATTCTTCTTCATTTATACTGAGTTGTTCAAAATAAATCCTATGTGGAGAAACCTAGATTTGTGAATAAGTATTTGGACACATTCAGAATGTTTAAAAAATTTTGAAAAATTCAGGAAATAAATTTTTCTTAAATTTAGGTGCTTTTTCTTTTTTCATAACTAATTTAATATCTGCATTTCGTAACGGCGTTCGTGTTATTCTCGTAGCGCGATGATTAAATGCAGGGCTGTGGAGTCGGAGTCGGAGTCGCGGAGTCGCGGTGTTTGGCCCGGAGTCGGAGTCGGAGTAGGAGTCGTATAAAATGAGCGACTCCGACTACTTTTTCGTTAAAATATAAAATACACTGGCCAACAATGATTTTGTAACTGAAATTTTGATGACTGATTTGGACTAAGTTAATCGTTCTTATTCAAGTCTACATATATGGTGACAAGCTTGTATCACGTCAAGTTTTGATGTTACAACCATATTGTTGTTTGTATGGACCTCATACGTTGAAACCGTAATAATGGTTGGTATCTAGACATGCTTTAGTCTAAGGTCTAAGGGATTCAAAAAAGTATTGATAATTATGGAGTAACAGTGGATTATTTAATTATTTTTTTAAATGTACTAAATATTTTTAAAATGGAGAACAAACATTCAGGTTTTACCTTAAAAGATCTGTTGCACAGTAAAAAGTTCAATAAGTGGCTTGATATTTATTTTTTATACATTTTATCATATCTTTACACTTTAAAAACTAACTCCTTGAAAATCTATTTTTTTTTATATGTGACGTTGTTGAAAAGAGTGAACGATATGCAAAGATAGGAAAAACCTAATAAAATTGAGGTTTTTTGAGTCGGAGTCGTGGAGTCGTGAAGTCGGAGTCGTGTTGTTGGTAAATACAGGAGTCGGAGTTGGAGTCATGTTTTTTTGACCGGCTCCACTGCACTGATTAAATGTATTGACAGATATATCATAACCCGTCTCGGTAGACCAGTCTGTGATATAACCATCCAACACACCACTTTATAGTTCACAAGTAGCCATAAAAATTCCACCACAAATTTTAAATGGACCAAAATTTTGTAAGACGTAAAATATGAATGCAGTGCCCCATCTCATTTTGCCTGGGAGTGATATCGACGCTCCGCTGATGCCGAGGGATTTTCGACCTTCGAGTGGGGTTTTTCAGTGCACTTATCGACGCGTTTTACTTGCGTAATGACCTGTGAGCGGTTTGCAGCGAAACCTGATTTTATTTCATAATATTTGTATAGCTAGATGCATTCGATTAAACATGATAATTGTAGCAACTGTTTTGATATATTGCATTTACGAGTATACACATTTTTTTATGTACAGTTAGATTATGCGTTATTTTGAAAATGTGTTGGACTCCGTTATTACACTTCGCTCACTCCTTTCAAGAACGTCATAAATAAAAAACTTGATTTTTCAGGAGCACGTTTTTAAAGTTTAAAAATATAATACTATGTATTAAAAATAAATATCAAGCCACTTATTGAACTTTTTACTGTGCAACACATCTTTTTAGGTGAAACCTGAAGGTTCTTCCTCCATTTCAAAAATATTTAGTATATTTCAAAAAATAATTAAACAATACCCCTTCTTCGAAATGCAAAAACAACACTTTATGCCCTGTAGCGGGTTAATATTAAGTTAAAAATATGCCGCTTTTGCTGGGATATAGTACATTTTCTGGGCATTCCGAAAACATGCACAACTGAAAAATGACGATTTATGACGTTCTTGAAAGGAGTGAGCGACTTGTCCAATTGTAACTCAGTTTATAACTATCGTACTCGCTTTTTTATTCTTCTTTTTCGCAAACGTTTAATGATATGTTTCCCATACGATATATTTCACATATAGATTACTGCTCAACAATATCATTTTCGGCAATTAAGTAAATTTAAATAAATTGGAAATTACACAAAATAAAGCGATGAGAATGGTGCTTAAGAAAAATAAATATAATAATATAGAAAAAATGAGAGAAGAACTCAACTGGTTATCTATAAAAACAGACTAAAATTAAACATGCTAATCTCTATATATATTTTTTTAAACGATAAACTACCCAAATATTTTAAGGATAAAATAGTGTAAAACAAAAAATTTCATGAAAATATTACTAGAAATAAGGATAAAATAAGACTGCCATTGTTGAAAAAAATTGAGTCATTAAATTGTTTAATGTATAAGGGTTTGAAAATGTATGATGAGATGCCTGAATGTATGAAGGATGAAAAGAGTCTGAAAGAATTTTAAAATAAATGATTTGTTTACTGTAAGAAGATGTAAATATAAATACATGATGTAAATTGAGTGTAAATAATAATTTATATTACTGTAATTTAAGCTAATTAAAGAAAGAGAAAATTGATACACGGAGGAGCAGTGAATCGTTCTCTTCTTAAAAATTAAATTTGTCATTTCAACCTGAGATTACTCTAACTAAATATGTATATTCTACAACATTTTGAGTGTGTCCAAATACTTGTTCACAAAATCTGGATTATCTCCAATTACAAGAGTTAAAAATGAAAATGGTATTATCTAGCTTTTCTCATGTGTGTGATTATAATCCAGGATTCGGACCTCACATACTAATATAAGAGTTTCTGCTTAGTAAAAAGCTTCTTTGCATCTCACCAATAGATGTCTCTAGTGAAGTTCTAGTTATTCAAGAACAAGGTTTCAAAATTGGTTCATATATATAGAACTTCCAAGAATTTGAGTAGTGTTGTTGTCAATAATGGGTAGAATTGGTGAATGTTAAAAGCATGTAAAGTGATCACTTAAACTAGCCTATGACGGTCATCAGCCCCGGAGATGTCATGTAACTGTGAACTCAAATGGAATCTCCAAAGAGATGTGAAAAGCAATAAGAAGAAAATTACTGTAAGATTCAAATTATATATTATAAATTGAGGAAAATTTACACTCTGACAAATATCATGGTGACATCAATAGACCATGATATTTTCGAGACATTATTATTTCTCTCCTTATAATTCATCGTTCACTTTGTGTTATACCACTTAAGTAAACACTAATTCGTGACTACCGGTTTCAGAATAGTCATTACAACATTCAATTCAATTCAATTCAATTCAATTTATTTATTTACAATTAACATACATATTACAAACTCAAAATTTGAAGCGTATACATTAAGATTGTCCGCCTCAGTAGTGTAATGGTCAGCACGCTCGGCTACCGTTCTGGAGGTCCCGGGTTCGATTCCCAAGGGGGTTAAAATAAATATAAGTGATTTATTCACTGTAATATTTATTCAATACTACCATGGACTGGTACCTGAAGCGGAGGCCTGATCACCTTTCCTTCATGTGTAAACGATCAAGATAACACTGCGTTTATATGACACAGTGCCAATGCATCATTGGGGTGCGGATAAGGGTTTTATTTTATACATTAAGATACATTTAAATCGAAAATGTGCAACAATACTATTGCTAAAGGTGTAGAAGAATCTTACTTCGGAAAAACTCCTTCAGACACATGGAACAGACCAATATCCAATGAGATATTGTTCAACATAGCGGTAGCTCTTCCTACAGGCTTAACCATCGGCAGGTTGGTCCTGTGTATAGGAATGTGAAACAATCTTTGTCGACGCTGTCTTAGCTAACTATCGGGAACATACAGACCAATGCTCCGGATAATTTCAGGATTATCGATCATACCGCGCAATTATCTATAAAAACTGCGTAATCAAATACACATCAGGTCATTAAAATGACATTATTACTTCTGACATTTATGAAAAAATAAATTTTTGTCTTCTTGCTGTCTTTTAATCTGAGGTTATTCAGACGCCTCGAGATCAATAATTTTTTATAATTTGAGAGTTTTGAGAGTTCTGCAAAAGCAGAATTTCTCAATCGTGGATATTGTGAGATTACTAGCAGCGACCTTGCGTTACGGCATATAGTATAATTATGTGTAAGTGTCAGACGTGTTAAATATGAAAAGTAAACACGGGTTCAAGAGGCCATAAGAGGACGCTAAAAGAAGAAAATCAACGTGGCTAGCAGCGCTGCTGTGATGGAATACCTCCATCGCATTAATAATAATGCAAACGTTAAAATATCACGCCGGATATTGATCTGTTCCTTGTCTCTAAGTGGGTATTCCGAAGCGGGATTCTTGTAAAACTTTAACATGGTTCTTTTTACTTGCTTTGTTAACATATCGCTCACTCCTTTCAAGAACGTTATAAATCAAAAATTGACAATTTTCAGTTGTGCATGTTTTTGGAGTGCCTAGAAAATGTACTATATCCCAGCAAAAGCGGCATATTTTTAAGTTAATATTTACCCGCCACAGGGCAGAAAGTGTTGTTTTAGCATTTGATGAAAAGGTATTGTTTAATTATTTTTTTAAATACACCAAATATTTTTCAATTGGAGAAAAAACCTTCAGGTTTTAACTAAAAAGATCTGTTGCACAGTTAAAAGTTCAATAAGTGGCTTGATATTTATTTTTAATACATTTTATTATACTCTTAAACTTCAAAAACGATCTCCTGAAAATTCAATTGTTTTTTTTAAATATGACGTTGTTGAAAGGAGTGACCGATATGTCAATTATTTAATAAATAAAATTGAAATAAATTGAACAAATGTAATGGAACACAACGGATTTTTTTAAGGCGGTATAATCGATAGTTCGTCACTTAATTCTCTGTAACTGAATCCAGATAGTATTTAACGTAATCGTATTTTTTGCTTAAACCACCGTTTTTGTATTGGAAAAATACGTTTTTCTCCGAAATAAATATATATGGTTTTGATAAGAAAACTGTTCTTGCAAGGTAAAGAATTACAAAAATGATCAAAATATTTTGTTTAAATTTTACTTGGTAAATACCACTGTTTCTTAAAATCTATCACCACAAGTGTTTCGACGCATTCCCCATTATAAAATTATCATTGTGAATATTGAAGAAAAAAATCATTAAATGAGTAAAATCCATCCATGTTTAATCAAAGTTTTACTTGGTGTATACCACTATTTCTTTAAATCTATAATAACACTGTTACATTTTCAAACACCGTAATGATGCAGAATACATAAAAATACGTGTCAACATAGATTTTAAGAAATAGTGGTATTTACTAAGATAAACTGAAATTTAAACTTTATATAATTGAACAACTTTGTTTTAACCACTTTTTATTGGTACACTTTAAAATATGATTTGAAAACAACATTTAGGAATTTTTAAACCATATTTGAATTTGGTGTACGGATCGCTTGGAAGTTTTCGGTGAGGGAAGGGTAATTGATTAACTATAACCTAACTATGAGTATTTCAACGTTTTTAAAAGTACACAAACCCTGATGATGACAAGGTTCTTGTCAGAACCGGTTGGATAAAGTGTACCAATAAAAATAGGATTGAAACGAAGTCGTTTTATTTTATAAAGTTTATAAAATGTGTCACAAAGTATCTGCGAAAAATATTCAAGATATAATTATTTATGCTGTTTTTGTCCGCCTCCGTGGTGTAATGGTCAGCGTGTTTAGCTACCGTGCTGGAGGTCCCGGGTTCGATCCCCAGGGGGGGAGGTGAAAATAAATATTAGTGATTTAACACTGTAATATTTATTTAATATTACCCTGGACTGGTTCCTGAAGCGCAAGAGTGATCACCTTGCCTTCATGTAAGTAATGATCAAGATAACACTGCGTCAATTTCATGCAGTGCCCTATGCACCATTAGGTGCGGATAAGGGTTATAAATAAATAAAAAAAATTGGAATGTATTTTTTTTAGATGTTCTATCTCTCTCTTTATCTCTCTCTCGTTCTATCTATATTATTCTTTACATTTACCTATTTCGTCTCCGGTATTTAACTTAGCACTTCAATAAGTGATATTTCGCAGAAAGACCATGAACAAGCCAGCCTTTCCTTATCCTGAATACTTGTTGACCAACTGATACCCGGTATATTTACAATTCGTATAAGACAATGTACTCATTTGTATGTTTTACAATTTGATTAAGATGTTTTTCAATTGAATAAAGAGGTTGAGAGAAGAGTAAATGTAGGGAATAGAATAAACAGTACTTTAAAGGGAGTTATATATGCACTTAAATATATATTTTTTGTTCGTTAGTTTTAATTTATACCAGAAGATGAAAATATCTGTCGTTTTTGAAACTAGTCGTATATATAAATGAAACTCAAAATTTTGAGTGTGTCCAAATACTTGTTCACAAAATCTGGATTATCTCCAATAACAGGAGTTATTTTCGTATTATTTTTTGACATCTCATCAAAAATGAAGAAGAATATGGAAGTCTGGGCATTAACGGGGCTGACGATCGTCATAGGCTGTTTAAATTGATTTACAAAAGGTTTAAGTGATCACTTTACACACGTGTAACATTCACCAATTCTACTCATTATTGACGACCATAGTAATCAAATTCTTGGAAGTTCAATGTATATGAAATAGTATGTGGATCCGAATCCTGGATTATAATTGCACACTTGAGAAACGCCAGAAAATATAATTTTTATTCTTAAATCCAATACAAAATATTTATTGGCTTTTTTCTAGTAAGTTGAGTTCATATGAACGTCAGTTTATCGTGTAAATTCGAGCATTTTTAAGATCGAGATGAATGACAATATTCAAGCGTCAGTTAAGATAAACAGATTTATTTAGTAAAATGGGCGATATTAAGATAGTAAATTCAATCAGAGAAAGTATTTATTATGGTAAGAGGTTTTAATCTATTTTTTAATCTTTTTTTATTCTGGAGCAACTCCAAGACATGTTTTGATATATTTGAAAATGAAATCTATGCGAGATACTCGTTCATTTTCTGTTATAGTGATGTAACAACAGCTTTTTATTTTAATTTCAATATCAAACAGACAAAAGACAATATATATATATATATATATATATATATATATATATATATATATATATATATATATATATATATATATATATATATATATATATATATATATATATATATATATATATATATATATATATATATATATATATATATATATATATATATATATATATATTTATATATATATAAATGAGAGTGAATAAGTGTAGTAAATAATAAACTGATGAATGTGATCTCTAAAAATAATACAATACTTATGTACAATGAATTCAATTTATGATACCAATCAAGATTTGTCACATAGTTTGTTGATTTGTATTATTAGTAGCCTAAGAAAATTCGTCTTCCCTATTATGCTCAAGGGTTTATATCATATTTAGTTTATATGTTTTAAAAATGAAAGTAAATGTGCATTGTCAATAACAAATCAACAAGGTTGATCCCTAAAAACAATACAATATATACAATACAATACAATAGACACGATGGATTCAATATCTTATAAAGAGATAAAAGATTTGGCACATAGTTTATGATTTATCTTATTCGTCTTTTCATATTTTCTAAATAAGACACCAGTAAACCTGATAGATCATTATGTCCTATTACCTCATCAATTTAATAAACTGCATACCTTCTTTTGCACATTCTGTTTCCAATTTAAATCAACGAAAAAAAATTTTAATTTTTTTTTTATTAACATCAATTGTATACATTTATTTCAATCACAATTATAAACATATTTTTAAAAAAATGCAGAGACCCACCAAGCCACCTTATGTGTCTTGTCAGTGGAGTTCTTTTAAAATAATTTTTTTATTGTTTTTTACCATTTTAACCTAATATAGACACAAAAAAGAGAGAAAAATTAAGAATATAAACATTTTATAATTTTCATAAAATTAACTCTTGATCATTTACCCATTCCTTTATTTTGCCTTTGTTCCATCTTTTATTTTGACCTCTAACATCCGTCGGCAACAAATTAAAAATGTTCGGAACGATATATTGCAGTGTTCGACTCCCATAATAATAATAATAATAAATTTGGATAACTTATATAGCGCCATTTTCGTAAAAAAAATACCTCAAGGGCGCTTCACTGTGAATGAATTGGGGAAAATATTAGGGTGGAAACGATTTAGCAAACAAATGTGTTTTTAGTCTTTTTCTAAAGATCATCTCACTCTCACTATTTCTAACCATTGGTGGAAGAGCATTCCACGCCATCGGTCCTGCAACAGCAAAGGCACGCTCGCCAAATTTAGTGCGTTGGTTGCGAGCCGGTAAGATCACATATTTATTGTATTGTTACTTCTAAGGACTACCTTCGTTGTGTGTAAATTGTGTATCTTGGTTGTGTACTAAAAAATTTCGATATTTTTGTCTGGTTTGTTGTTCAACGACGATACTCATCCTCACCTCATATCGCTCACTCCTTTCAAGAACGTCATAAATAAAAAATCGTCAATTTTCAGTTGTGCATGTTTTCGGAATGCCCAGAAAATGTACTATATCCCAGCAAAAGAGGCATATTTTTAACTTAATATTTCCCCGCTACAGGGCAGAAAATTTTGTTTTTGCATATTGAAGAAAAGGTATTGTTTAATTATTTTTTCAAATAAACTAAATATTTTTCAAATGGAGAAAAAACCTTCTGGTTTTACCTAAAAAGATCTGTTGCACAGTAAAAAGTTCAATAAGTGGCTTGATATTTATTTTTAATACATTGTGTTATATTTTTAAACTTTAAAAACGTTCTCCTGAAAATCAAGTTTTTTGGTTTATGACGTTCTTGAAAGGAGTGAATGATATCTTTACCAATTTAAATTTAAATATAAAACGTAATATTATCAGGAGCCTTATTAGTTACCAATAAACTTTCTAATGAAATACCATTTTCTGGTAAAAATCCATTCCAAATACTTTAAATCATTAGCCTACTTAGTTGCCTTACTAAAATTGTTGCCAACTCGTCATTTTCAAAAGAAAAAAATAAACAAAAGATATTTTAGCGGTCATCTTTTGTCTTTTTTTAACATGGACGCTATTCGGTTAGTATTACAAAAAAATGACACAGTTTTAGACGGGCGTAAAGATGATGATTCGTTAACATTCAAATAAGAGACAATTTCTCAAACTCGTCAACCTGATCAACTCGAAAAATGAATGAAAAATAAATTTACAACATTTTGAGTGTGTCAAAATACTTGTTCGCAAATCTGGATTATCTCCAATTATATGAGTACTTTTCATATTATTTTATGACATCTCATCAAGGATGAAGAAGAATATGGAAATCTGGGCATTTACGGGGCTGACGGCCGTCATAGGCTGGTTTAAGTGATCACTTTACTAAGTTGTCAATAATGGGCAGAATTTGTGAATGTTACACGTGTAAAAAAGTCATTACTTTAACCAGCCTATGACGGTATTCAGCCCCGTAAATGCCCAGACTTCCATAGTCTTCTGCATGAGGGTCCGATACCTTGCGGGTTTCCCGCAAGGTATCGGACCCTCCCAATATTATTTAATAACTCGACACTGGCTATAACACCCAGGATGGGTGAAGGGCCATCAAAAAGAAGAAGAAGAAGAAGATGTTTTCATCTTCATAACAAAACATAGTTTCAATTTTTACCAGAAGATCAAAATATCTGTATGTTTTTGAAACTAGTCATATATACAAATAAAACTCATAATGTGGTATATTTAAGTGTTTTATTTTAAAAAAATAATCCACATGTCATTCCACAAAGTTAATGCCGAATCAATGGATAAAATAATATTTCAAAGCGTTGAGGTGTTTACACCTTGCTTCTTTTACCTTGCCATATATAACAACATCGTTACAGTTGTAAATTGACTGCCTGTGGCTATTTGTAATAAAAGAAAGTGAAATTGTAATAAAAAAAAGAGAAAAACCTATCAGTGGAAGCTTAACTGGCAGTGCACAACGGAGTCCTGGTTCCAACTCTAATGTATGGAAGTGAAACATGGAGTTGGCAAAAGAAGGATGAAAGTAGACTGAATGCAGTCGAAATGCGATCTCTCAGAAGAATGTGCGACAAAACGATGTATGATAGATGTGCGAATAGTGAAATAAGGAAGGAATGCAAAGCTGAGATGAGCATTATCGATAAAATTAAGAAAGGTGTGTTGAGATGGTTTGGACATGTGGAACGAATGAGTGAGGAAAGAACGGTAAAACAAATTTATGAGGCGAATGTTAGCGGGAAAAGAAGCAGAGGAAGACCGGGAAAAACATGGCACGATCAGGTATGCCAAATACTTGAAAGTGGTCAGGTTAGGAGTCGTAACAATCGGCGGTTATGTATGAGGAGATGCATGAACGTGGAAGAGGCGAAGAATGTTCGCAAGGACAGAGTGGTGTGGCGCTCTATTCTCTCTGCCTACCCCTGCGGGGAAGCGGCGTAATGATTAGTTAGTTAGTTAGTTAATATTTCAAAGCGTTGAGGTGTTTACACCTTGCTTCTTTTACCTTATCATAAATAACAACGTCGCTACAGTTGTAGGTTGACTGCCTGCGGCTATTTGTAATAAAAGAAAGTCAAATCTTTGGTCAAAAATTAATAGATTTATTGAATCCAATTCCTTACTACTTTCACAATGCAATCTGTCAGATGTATCGAGATATACCGAAAGTATCAAAGTGGTCAGGTTAGGAGTCTAAATGATCGGCGTGTTTTATACTGCCTTTAAATAGTACAGTAAATCCTCGATATAACGGACTTATTAGGGTGACGGGGTGTCCGTTTGAAATAAAAACCTAAAGGTGAAGACTGACCGGAGCATTTGGTTGTAACGTAACACGTTACGATGCGAGCATTCAGGCAGTCAGTACAGCGAGCCGAGCGCTCCATCCATAGTATCGGATGCTCGCTGATGCTCGTCGCGAACAATGTTACGACGAAATGCTCCGGCCAGTCTCCACCTTTACAGCGTTAGCTATACTGGCAGTACACAACGGAGCCCTGGTACCACCCCCTTATTGTGTGAAAGCGAAGCATGGAATTGGCAAAAAAAAGGATGAGAGCAGACTGAACGCAGTCGAAATGCGATCTCTCAGACGAATGTGCGGCAAAAGGATGTATGATAGATGTTTGAGTGATGAAATAAGGAATTAATGCAAGGCTGAGATGAGGATTATCGATAAAAATTAGGAAAGGTGAGGTTTTGACATGTGGAACGTATGAGTAAGGGTAGAACGACAAAAAATTATGAGGTGAATGGAGTTGGAAAAGGAAGCAGAAGAAGACCGAGAAAAACTTGGCGCAATCAGGTATGTCAAATAATTAAAAGCGGCCGGATCGGGAGTCGAAATAATCGGCGGGTATGTATGAGGAGATGAATGAATTTGGAACAGGCGAAGAATGTTTCCAAATCTTATATGTCACGATGTGTCGCACACAAGTTTTATATATTTTAACATGATTTATAAAATTTCATGTCATTTCCGATGTTAGTTATATAAAGGTGCGTTATATCGAGGTTTTACTGTAAAATCGAGTACAGTACATCTTATAGAGTGTGCGTGCTGTGTCACCGGATATATTGGTATAATATTCACATACCTACATTCGCTAGTACATTCGCGCGTGTTGTAATGATCTTGAGACCATATATAGGTAAAGATTTAAATTAAAATACATAGGAAATATGTATGAAACAAAAGAAAAACCACAAAATGGCGTTTTAACTAACTATAAGGTCATGATATACTTATTTGAATATAAATATTCTAATTAACCCTTATTTGATCTTACGGCGTTAAAATCCTAGCCTCTTCCACATTCATGCATCTCCTCATATGGCATCGACTCCTGGCCTGATCACTTTCAAGTATAGTAAGTTTTTTTTTTCATTTCGGTGGCACCCGCCGTGTGGCATGTTGCGCCATCTTGTTGAAACCACCGCTCTGTCACATCAATGCTATTCAACCGAGGTACGAAGAAGTCAGTAATCATGGTTCTGTAGCACTCTCCATTGACCGTGACAATCTGGCCAGCATCGTCTTTAAAAAATATGGACCAATGATTCCAACTGCCCATAAAGCACACCAAACAGTGACTTTTAATAGATGTAAGGGCATCTCGACAAAGGCTTCTGGGTTTTCTCCACTCCGAATTCGGCAATTCTGCTTATTGTCATAGCCATTTAAACAAAAATGTGCCTCATCGATGTACAAAATTATGTAAAAGAGGATCAAGCTGAATATTGTTTTCGACCCATTCACCGAACCTACGACGCGCATAATGGTCATTCAATCTTTTCGTGGTAAAATGTCAAAACGAATTGACTACAAATCAAATGTCAACTGTCAAATTGACAGTCTGTAGAAACAATGATGCCAGTTCAAAAAACCAAACCTCTAAAAAAAACACCTTTTTTACCAACCACAGTCGCTTCATAAATTTGTTTTATCGTTCTTTCTTCACTCATTTCAAGAACTTTCAAGAACGTCATAAATCAAAAACTTGATTTTTTAAGAGAACGTTTTTAAAGTTGAAAAATATAATAAAATGTATTAAAAATAAATGTCAAGCCACTTATTGAACTTTTTACTGTGCAACATATCTTTTTGGGTAATACCTGAAGGTTTTTTATCCATTTGAAAAATGTTTAGTATATTTTAAAAAATCATTTAACAATAGCTTTTTTCAAAATGCAAAATCAACACATTCTGCCCTGTAGCAGGTAAATATTAAGTTTAAAATATGCCGCTTTTGCTGGGATATAGTACATTTTCTGGGACTCCATATGCTCCACCTAGGGAGCGGATATGGTTTAATAATACATACATACTTACATGTATTTATAAGTCTTTACACATATATTTTTTGCGGAGCCATTTAGTGTCTTGTCGGTGGAGTACTTTCTACACAATATTTTTTTATTTATATTTTTTTATATAGTTTAACATAATATACACAAAAAAATGTTTTTTTTAGTAATTTTGACCTGGTTTACGACATATTCGGATTCAGTGCATCCTACAAGCCCATACCATCTTAATGCTCTTTCCCATACCTTCCTATTTATGTAATTGTTAATTTACTTAAAACATGTATTTTTCCAAGATATTCCTACATTTTGTTTACATCGCCTGAACGAGTGTCTGTCTACGCATTATACAGCTTCCATACCAAACAAACCTTCAAATATAATACGCTTTTAATATTCATACACGTTTTTTGATAATTTTCGATAATGAGCCTTGAGTCGTTGAATAAATAAAGCCGATTCTCAAGAGCATAAACATATTTTAAAAATCAAATTTAATTTATTTGCTCACCTCCTTTTTTAATGTCATCCTTACTTTTTTTTTTACTTTTTTTAATTTATTTATTTAATATAGTTGCAGGAGTTTAAAAAATAATTTTAAAATAATTTTCAACACATTTCTACTTTACAATCTTAAAATTTATAACGCAGTTCTCTCCAATAAAGAGACTAAGCTCTTGTGCTTGGAGAGGGTCTTTCTTTTATTATTTATGGTTTATGTTTGTAGGTGATATGAATTATTTTTATAATTATTTTTCTGTTTTTTTTTCTTCGTTAATTATGTTTATTTAATTTATTACTTTGCGTTTTATTGTACTTTATGTCTTAATAAATTTATCTGTAGGAAGGTTATTGAAGTATTTGTTGTCAAGTATTTAAAGTTGTGATGGAATTGATGGGTATTGAATTTTTAAATTTTGAAATCATTTTAAGAGCTCGTATTATCAGATCAATCAGAACCTAAAATCTGGCGGTGTCAAAAGTCTGCGTAATCGGAGGGCATGTATGACTAGATGTATGGATGTGAAGGAGGCGAGGAGTGTATGTCAGGACAGAAGAGTGTGGCATTTCATCCTGTCTGCCTACCCTTGCGGGGAAACGGCGTGATGGTAGTGGTAATAGGAGTATTATTTTAGCCTTTTATTTGTCTCTAAATAAAAAAGTTTCATACACAAATAAAAAAGATTCTGCTCAATAAGAAAGCTTCTTCATCTCACCAATAGATGTCTTCAGTGAAAATTCTAGTGTTTCAATTTGGAAGTTATATATATATATATATATATATATATATATATATATATATATATATATATATATATATATATATATTATATATATATATATATATATATATATATATATTTGAGAATTTGAGTAAGGTGGTTGTCAATCATGGGTAGAATTGGTGAATATTACACGTATACAAAGTGATCACTTAAACCAGACTATGACGGTCGTAAGCCCCGTAACTGCCCAGACTTCCATATTCTTCGTCATTTATTTTAGCTGTCAAAATAAATGTAAAAAAAGGTTATTCGCCTTTAAAGATGTTGTTTTTTCAATGGTATATTTTTAAACTTGAATTATGACTTAGTGTAGCCGGAAAATACTATATTATTATTATTGATAATTCAAATAAACACAGTGGTACACCACAAATGAGAACAATTCTCCAAATTGGTGTATAATGAATATAATAAGTTTTATACAATAAACAATTTCTGTATAAAATAATTAAATAATACCTGCTTATAACGTATTATGGTTATCAAGGTGAATCACTTACCGATAAATCAACGGCCGCTGGTACGATATTTGGTTGACTGACCTCAGCTTCGTGTATTCGAACGTATGAATGAAGGTTATATATAGATCATAGATCGATAGATCGCGGCGTAAGGGAAATCATTTACGTCTCGTTCTGAATGGACCACAGGAAAAAAATGCTTATAAATACCGTAATGTTTACAATATTTTAGATGTCACTCACACCTTTCAGCAAAGTCATTTTTCAAAGAACTTTATTTTTCAGGAGATCGCTTTTAATGTTGGAGAATATAATAAAATGTATTAAAAATAAATATCAAGCCACTTATTGAACTTTTTACTGTGCTACAGATCTTTTCAGGTAAAACCTGAAGGTTTTTTCTCCATTCTAAAAATATTTAGTATATTTAAAGAAATAATTAAACAATACCTTTTCAGTATATTATTAGATTAAAACCAATATTTTTAGCTTTTCCACTTTATTTTTATTTGACCAGCGACCGGGTTTCGTCGTTACCGACATCATCAGACTGGTCTGATTGACCAGTCTGATGATGTCGGTAACGACGAAACCCGGTCGCTGGTCAAATAAAAATAAAGTGGAAAAGCTAAAAATATTGGTTTAAATCTAATAATATATTAAAAATGCAATTCCATCACCAAGTTTCAGTGGATAATATAAATCTATCAATACCTTTTCTTCAAAATGCAAAAACAACACTTTCTGCCCTGTAGCGGGTAAATATCTAGTTTAAAATATGCCGCATTTGCCGGGATATAGTGCATTTTCTGAGCCTTCCGAAAATATGCATAATTGAAAATTGACGATTTTTGATATATGACGTTGTTGAAAGGAGTGAGCGAAATGTGGCATTTGTTATGTGGATTTGTACGTGAAATATCCAGTCTTTGGTCGTATTATTACATATTATTATATAAACAATGCCGTATTACTGCAACTTTGCGCCGATCGATTATACATAACTTGGAATATTTTCGTATTGCCCAACAATTTATTACAATATTGATGAAACCCGCGCGGGCGGTTTTTCAACTGTAGTTTCACCATTACAAAAAGCTGTCGTTGATTCAAATTCGAAAGGTTTTTCACTTCAAATTTGACGTTTTAATAATATAATTGGAAGTTTAACAAATAAAATTGGGCGTTTACAAACCAAATTAGATGGTTAATAAATTAAATTGGACGTTTTACAAACCAAATTGGACCCTTAACAAATTAAATAAAATGCTTGACGAATTAAATTAGACGCTTAACAAACTAAATTGGACCCTAAACAAATTAAATAAAAACGCTTTACTTATTAAATTGGACGCTTAAGGAATTAAATTTGACGTTTAACAAATTAAATTGGACGTTTCACAAACCACATTTAACCCTTAAAAAATTAAATAAAACGCTTAATTAATTAAATTGAACTCTTAACGAATTAAAATTGATATTTAACTAATTAAAATGGACCGTTAACAAATTAAAATGGACGCTTAACAAATCAAAATGGACGTTTAGCAAATTAAATTGGACATGAGCCGCTTAGGCTCACAGAAATAGTATAAAACAGAAATATTTGTGTAAATAGTAAAAACACAAATATTTCTCTTTAAAAAAAAAATTGGACGCTTAATAAATTGAATTGGTCGTTTGAAAAATCAGATTGTAAGTTTGACAAATTTAATTGGACGCATAACAGATTAAATTGAACTTTTAACAAAACCAATTCGACATTTTACTATATAAAAATGCAGTTTTTTTATATTTATTCATATTAGTGCTACACATGCCGTCAGTGTGAATACTTTTCCATATATTTTTAATCTTTGTTAGCATAAACCTTTTTGTTATCAAAATGCTTTTATATTCTTCTTCATCTTTGTTGAGATATCAATATAAAATCTTGTGAATAAAATATTCTTTCAAAATACAGTTTAAAAACTGTCCCCGGTTAGACTTACATCATGAAACTTAGTTAAGTCGCCTTGAAAGAAGTCGGTTTTTCAATACGGTTCAGTGTTCTATACCTACTTAGCTACCTGGAGCTACTAAATACCTGTAGAATCAATTATAATCCATGTCTAAGGTTGAACATAGTTAGAAAAATCTAACGCTATTTTGTGAAAGGCGACGAATCCTAAAACCGAGGTATTTTATACATTTTTATGAATTGGAACATCGAACTGTTAATGGAGCAGAACCGGGTGTGGTGGGTGATGTAAAATTATTGTATTATTAAACCATATCCGCTCCCTAGGTGGAGCATATGGAGTCCACAAATTGTCTCCAGGCTTTTCTGTCGGCTGCCAGCTCCCTTGCATCCTCCCAAGTCATATCCGCGTCCCGAAGTTCTGACGAGAGCTGCCGACCAATTGTCAGCAGTGGTCGGGAACCTGATGCCTTGTAAAAGAGGCAAGCTCGATGGCGGCTCTCGAGAGCCATGCGGAGTACATGGCAAAGCCAACTGAATCGCCTTTTCTTGACGACAGTTGTGACTAAGATTTGATTCTACTGTTCCTATTTTATTTTTTTATTTGTGAGAATATAGACAATAAGGGGGAGGCTTTAGTCATTGTCATATTGTTAATTATAAAGTTACCAAAATACTATAAAATTACTTAAACATTATAAACAGTAAAATTTTTAAAACACTAAATAATCATAGAAATATGTAAGCCAACAGTGGCGTACAACATTCATAAGACTTTAGTCAGACGACATTTATATATAATTGAAACTTTAAATGTCACAATAGATTATTAGATATTGCGGTATTACCAAGTAAAAACTTAAATTAAAAATGGACAGATATTACCACAAAGTGACTGCCGAATAAATTCATAAAAAAATTATAAATTTTATTAATGGCTTATCGAAAACTGCGTAGTAAAATTTATAAATTCATTAATTTATTTGTCATATTATTTTTTGACATCTCATCAAACATGAAGAAGAATATAGAAGTCTGGACATTTACGGGGCTGACGACCGTCATAGGCTGGTTTAAGTGATCACTTTACACGCATGTAACATTCACCAATTCTACCCATTATTGACAACCACACTACTCAAATTCTTGGAAATTCTATATATGAACCAATTTAGAAACCTTGTTCTTGAATCACTAGAACTTCACTAGAGACATCTATTGGTAAGATGTAAAGAATAATATGAAAATAACTCCTGTAATTGGAGATAATCCAGATTTTGTGAACAAGTATTTGGACATACTCAAAATGCTGTAAATTTATTTGTCACTTTGTTGTAAAATCTATCAATTTTTAGTTAATATTTTACTTAGTAAATAGAAAAAGCGGTATTTACCAAGTAAAATATTAGTTAAAAATTCAAATTTATAGCTGTCTTATTATTATATTTACTAACGGCAGCATCCATCTAAGTGATTAAACGTTTTAAGCTAAATTACTAAACAAACTGTGGATATGTAGGGCGCATACATTAACAACTGGACCGGTAACAGAAATATGAAGGTACAATTTGTGTACAGAATTCAAGGGACGCGATTCATACGCAGCACGTATGGGTAAAACACCCCCTGTAGAATTTATAACATTAATTGAAAATAAATATGAGATATTTTTTTACGTCTGTATTAGGTGCTCATTCGATAAAGTAATAACAGTTATTTATTTTAAATATCAAGGCATAAATTTGCCATTGATCATTGGTTATTAATTTTTATGAGCGAAGAAAAACTGTTTATTTATTTTACAATTGTCTTATGCACTTATAAATTACTAAAATTTGATCAATAACGTCTTTTTAATGTATTAACTACAAGGAAAAGAACAATATTACATTTTAAATATAGAAAACAATTGCATTAAAGCAATATTATATATTTGATTCAGAAAATTCCAGCATTAAAACAATATCATCATTTTATTTAGAAGAGACAAGCATTGAACAATATCGCATTTATGATTAACATAACAGTAGCATTAGAAAAGTATCATCTTTATAATTGATTAATTTTAGTATTATTTTTGACATCTCATCAAAGATGAGGAAGAATATGGAAGTCTGGGTATTTACGGGGCTGACGACCGTAGGCATAAGTGATGACACTTTACACACGTGTAACATTCACCAATTCTACCCATTATTGACACCACACTACTCAAATTCTTGGAATATCTATAAATATGAACCAATTTTGAAACCTTGTTCTTGAATCACAAGAACTTCACTAGAGACATCTCTTGTAGAGATGTAAAGAAGCTTTTTACTAAGCAGAAACTCTTACATTAGTATATGAGGTCCAAATCCTGGATAATAATCACACACCT
Organism: Brachycentrus maculatus; assembly: GCF_059751285.1. Lineage (NCBI taxonomy): Eukaryota > Metazoa > Arthropoda > Insecta > Trichoptera > Brachycentridae > Brachycentrus > Brachycentrus maculatus. Next base: position 645,808 of record NW_028280817.1, read on the forward strand.
GAGAAACTTTAAAAATACCATTTTCATTTTTATTATTTAAGCTTTATGATTTTGATAACAGTAGCATGAGAAAAATATTATCTTTTTAATTAGGAAAATAGAGGAATTGAACAATATCGACTTAACTATTTAGATAACAGCAGCATTAGAAAAATATCATCTTTATAATTTATAAAATACAAGCATATAAACAAAATTACCTTTTTAATTTGGAAAAAAAAGCACTGAGTAATATCGCCTACATGATTTCAAAACTACTAGAATTAGAACACTATCATCTTTTTAATTTGGAAAATACTTGCATATAAACAATATTATCTTCGTGATTTTGAAAACACTTGCATTTAAACAATATTAAAAAAACTGTATATGTAACATTAAAATCATGTAGCCATCAATTTACGTTTTAACTATCGATACTTTTTATTAAGACTATATTTATATTTTACTATTTGACTTCAAAAACTTAAGCTGGGGAGAAAAATTAACAGGAAAAAAAGTACCATAACAACATCCCAATCGGATAACAGAAAAAGTATCAGCTATTTATTAGCCACATCTCTCTTTCAGTGCGTGCCAATATTTTTCAGGGACTTTTTTCAGGGTCGAGTGTGTTTCGAGTCACGTCGGGCTAATCGAAGCAAATATTACCGACAAGCTGGCGGCCCGCGACCTCGGCGCTAATATTGGTAATTTGTACAAGAGAGTAGCGCGGTTCGAAGGCGGTCCGGTCGACTTGTTAATTCATTTCTTAATAGCGACTAACATGATCGTCTTCAACCGATAATTAAAATATCATGCATTATTACTATTATTTTTTGACATCTCATCAAAGATGAAGAAGAATATGGAAGTCTGGGCATTTACGGAGCTTATACGACCGTCATAGGCTGGTTTAAGTGATCACTTTACACACGTGTAACATTCACCAATTCTACCCATTATTGACAACCACACTACTCAAATTCTTGGAAGTTCTATATATATATGAACCAATTTAGAAACCTTGTTCATGAATCACTAGAACTTCACTAGAGACATCTATTGGTGAGATGTAGAGAAGCTTTTTACTAAGCAGAAACTCTTATATTAGTATGTGAGATCCGAATCCTGGATTATAATCACACACATGAGAAACGCCAGAAAATACCATTTTCATTTTTATTATTAAGCTTATAATTTGACCAGATAATTTATTTACAACATTTTGAGTGTGTCCAAATACTAGTTCACAAAATCTGGATTATCTCCAATTACAGGAAACTATATGAAAATAACTGAAATTATATGAAAATAACTCCTGTAATTGGAGATAACCCAGATTTTGTGAACAAGTATTTGGACACACTCAAAATGTTGTTCATAATTACTATTATTCACTAAATAAGTAATTAATAAACCAAAGTGTCACGCCGATTTACCGCAGCGGTATCCAGAGGAAATTGGTCGCTTCATCGTTCAGTTATTGAAATATTTGCAGATCTTCTCTGCTGTCGGCAAGCCAACATAAATAAGGCAGCAGACAGTAAAATCGATCATTTAAACTCCAATATAATAATTATAAACAAATATATACAAGTTTTAATTCTGATAAGACGTTAATTAAAAATATGCTGTTTTAAAATATGTCATTATTATTATCTATGTTTCCTTTTACAAAATGTACCATTCCTTAACCCATCTCCCCTCTCAATCTCAATTTCAATATCAACCTCTTTATATATACTTATATATATATATATATATATATATATATATATATATATATATATATATATATATATATATATATATATATATATATATATATATATATATATATATATATATATATATATATATATGTAAGAGAATGTGAGAGGGAAAACAGAACGTGGACGACCGAAAAAGACTTGGCACGATCAGATCAATCAGAACCTAAAATCTGGCGGTGTCAAAAGTCTGCGTAATCGGAGGGCATGTATGACTAGATGTATGGATGTGAAGGAGGCTAGGAGTGTATGTCAGGACAGAAGAGTGTGGCGTTCCATCCTCTCTGCCTACCCCTGCGGGGAAACGGCGTGATGGTAGTAGTAGTAGTAGTAGTATATATGTAATAAAATACCTAGGTACCTACCTATACATTTTATTAAGTACTTACAAATAGTACCTACATAAAACAGTTCTACCACCAGATTTCGCATGCGTCGCACAGAATAAAACAAAAGACTTCCGATAGAAAAAAAATATTGTTAACTGACAGAATCAGATAGATATAAAAATTATTGTAAAGATTAATTAAGAATAAACTTTTATTGTCGTTTTTTTAATTACAAAGCAACACATTGTTTATTTTATTATTATACACCCACTTTACATATTATTTACACCCAATTTACAAAGAAAAATATTACCGCGTATATATATATATATATATATATATATATATATATATATATATATATATATATATATATATATATATATATATATATATATATATATATATATATATATATATATAAATATATATATTTACGGATATAGTTTTACTTTTCACCTGAATATGAAAACGCCCTTTAGTTTTCGAAACTAGTCGTGTGTAATGAAATAAAACTCAGTAAGAGGTATTATACAAGTATTTATTTTTAGATGTTTTTTTTTACTGTAATTTATAACGGAAACATATATAACATATTTTCCATGAAATAGATCGCAGTGTAGTTTTGATTGGAGACGGAGAAATTATTAGCGAAATAATTGGCATCACTGATGCAGATCAACCGCAGAAACAGAGCAGTGTCTCAGTAGGACAATGAGTTATTCAATACGAACGGAGAGTTCGGAATTGAGTCGTTCATTTCTAAAACCCCATACATATATATATATATATATACATATATATATATATATATATATATATATATATATATATATATATATATATATATATATATATATATATATATATATATATATATATATAAATATATATTGTCTTTTGTCTGTTTGATATTGAAATTAAAATAAAAAACTGTTGTTACATCACTATAACAGAAAATGAACGAGTATCTCGCATAGATTTCACATTCATATATATCAAAACATGTCTTGGAGTTGCTCCAGAATGAAAAAATAGATTAAAACCTCTTACCATAATAAATACTTTCTCTGAATAATTTACTATCTTAATATCACTTATTTCACTAAATATATCTGTCGATCTTAACTGACGCTTGAATGGTGTCATTCGTCACGATCTTAAAAATGCTCAAATTCACACGATAAACTGACGTTCATATGAACTCAACTTACTATTATAAATATATATATATATATATATATATATTTATATATATATATATATATATATATATATTTATATATATATATATATATTTCTGATCTGGGCAATTACGGGGCTTACGACCGTCATAAGCTGGTTTAAGTGATTACTTTATACACGTGTAATATTCACCAATCATACCCATGATTGAAAACAAAACTAATTAAATTCTTGGAAGTTTTACATATATATATATATATATGTATATATATATATATATATATATATATATATATATATATATATATATATATATATATATATATATATATATATATATATGTGATCCAATTTTCAAACATTGTGCTTGAATCACTAGAATTTCCACCAGAGACATCAATTGGTGACACGAAGAAGCTTTTTTTATTGAACACAAACTCTTTTATTTCTCTATTATTCATAGATGTTTCGATTTATATTGCTACTTCAGAATAATAATTAAAAATTAAATAACAATAATATGTAGAAGAGGCGATAGGCGCCGTGGCGTAATTGAGTAGACTACTCGACCGTGAATCTGCCGTCGCGGGTTCGATTCCCACCTATATCAAAATAAATTCAAGAAAGATTTATTTTCGATTGGTCTGGGTGTTTGTCATTATTTTTCACATCCACCTCCCCTATCCTTACTATCTTACTCCAGACAAGCTTCTAAAAGGGATTTATGGGTTATATACCTATTTTTTTTTAAAATCTTTTTCACCTCGTCGGAACAGGTAAGGATAATCGTAGAGAGCTTACATTAGTTTTAAATTTTAGTTTTAATAACAATATAATAAAACCCTTATCCGCACCCGAATGGTGCATAGGGCACTGTGTCATATAAACGCAGTGTTAACTTGATCGTTTTTACACATGAAGGAAAGGTGATCAGCCCTCCGCTTCAGGTACCAGTCCATGGTAATATTAAATAAATATTACAGTGAAAAAATCACTTATATTTATTTTACCCTCCTTGGGAATCGAACCCGGGACCTCCAGAACGGTAGCCGAGCGTGCTGACCATTACACTACGGATTTTACTTAGTAAATACCACTATTTATTAAAATTTATAACGACACGTGTTGATTTACTATGTATGACTTAAATTCAATATGGATCGAATTGACTGCCGAATCTTTAAAAAAAACTAACTAATTAACCATCACGCCGCTTCTCCGCAGAGGTAGGCAGAGAGAATAGAGCGCCACACCACTCTGTCCTTGCAAACATTCTTCGCCTCTTCCACGTTCATGCATCTCCTCATACATACCCGCCGATTATAACGACTCCTAACCTGACCACTTTCAAGTATTTGGCATACCTGATCGTGCCATGTTTCGAATCTTTAAATGAAGAAATAAATGAAATTTTGTATCTGAATAGGCCATGGTACAATAGTTGTAAAAAAAATAGAAGTTATGCGTTTTAAATATTTTTTTGCTATACATTCAAAGGACTAGTCGTGTTTTGAATCGAATGCCTCAAACTATCGTAACCTCAGCAAGAATCAGCTTCTGTTGCAAAAATATTTGAACGGAACTCGGGTAACGGTGAGTTTTTCTACCCAACCTAATGACGGAGCATTAAAAGTGTAAAACTACGTGCGCGATTATGTTTACTCAGCGGCGTTGGTATTAAAAATGTGTTAACGATTCTGTCGTCTATATGGCCATCTATTATACAAATCAATGCAAGATGTAATCTCATTACGGTAAGAAGAAAAACACGCTCAAATTTTTAAACATTTTTTCTTATTACTTTTTACTAGTTTTATTTTTTATTTTTATAATATGTCTTTTATTTGATCTTTTATGTAATGAATATGTATATGTATGTATATGTATATATATATGTGTGTATGTATGCGTATGTATGTGTATGTATGTATATTTATAAATATCTTTTTAAACTTCTTACCTAGAAAAAAAATCCTTTAACCTCCCTTATCAATTCCTCTCCTTTCCTTCTCCTTCCTGCTAAATCTATTATTTTATATATTTTTTTTTGTTTTTTGTTGAATCTCTGAATGTTATTATATAGTTTTATAACATAAATGTGGAATTGTTTGATTGGCTTTTTTTAACGTTACTAATTTTTGTTAATGTAATGTAATGTTTATTATTGTTAATGTAACTATTTTTAAATATCATTTTTTTTATATGTAAGCTGTACAATTTTCGAATAAATAAAATAAAAAAAAAATAAATACAATAATTTTAAAGCGATAAATTGACCAATTTTTTTTATAAAAATAAATATTAATTTTATTATTAAAATTGAAATTATTTTGTCCGCCTCAGTAGTGTAATGGTCAGCATGCTCGGCTACCGTTCTGGAGGTCCCGGTTTCAATTTCCAGGGGGATTCAATAAATATAAGTGATTTTTTCACTACAATATTTATTCAATATTACACTGGACTGGTACCTGAAGTGGAGGGCTGATCACCTTTCCTTCATGTGTAAACGATCGAGATAACACTGCGATTATATGAAGCAGTGCCCTATGCACCATTGGGGTGCGGTAAGGGTTTTATTATTATTATTAAAATCTACCTTTGTTTTAAAATCACGATAAATATTTTATTTTAACTTAATTATAATGTCTACCGGTTTCGAAGCTAACCGCTTCTTTATCAAGACTGATTAATACTAAAACACTATCTACTAAACAATATTCAAAATATTTGGACGGTTAGGGAACGAAGCTTAGGTAGACCTCAAGTGGCTTTATTTTTTTTTGTCGATTGGCAGTCACAGTCAAAAGGGATGAGTGATTGGAAACATATTTAATAACGGACTTTTAGCAACCATTCTTAAGATTATCGATAATGCTAATCTCAGCCTTACATTCGTTCCTTATTTCACCGTTTGAAACCGTCTATCGTAAAACGTTTTGGCGACTACATTCAGTCTACTTTCATCCATCTTTGATCAACTCCACACTTAACTTTCAATCACTAGAGTTGGAACCGGGACAAATTTATGAGTTATAATGTTGGTAAAATAAGCAGAGAATAACCGAGGAAAACTTGGCATGATTGAGTATTTCAAATACTAGAAACTGGTCAGATATGTATGTTGTTGGAAAAAACGGCGGGTATATATGAATGAGATGTATGAATTTGGAAAAGGCGAAGAATGTTTGCGAAGACTGATCGGTGTGGTACTCTGCTTCGATATATAAGTATTTATATATTTAAATATATATATATATATATATATATATATATATATATATATATATATATATATATATATATATATATATATATATATATATATATATATATATATATATATATATATATATATATATATATATATATATATATAAATATATATATATATATATATATATATATATATATATATATATATATATATATATATATATATATATATATATATATATATATGTATATATATATATATATATATATATATATATATATATATATATATATATATGTACCATAATATTTCGTAATAGTTTAGCACAAACAATGGGCCAGTCGGAAGATTTCTGCTAACAGGTGAAAGCGATAATTGATAAACAAGCTGTTCCCAGTATTGTTATCTTCATTTGTGGGCAAGTATTAGATCATATTATTGAAGAATAATATGCGTAGCTTTGTTAATTTTTAAGTCTTCAAAAAAATCTTTATATTATGATCGGTGTGGTACTCTGCTTCGATATATAAGTATTTATATATTTAAATATATATATATATATATATATATATATATATATTTATATATATATATATATATATATATATATATATATATATATATATATATATATATATATATATATATATATATATATATATATATATATATATATATATATAAATATATATATATATATATATATATATATATATATATATATATATATATATATATATATGTATATATATATATATATATATATATATATATATGTACCATAATATTTCGTAATAGTTTAGCACAAACAATGGGCCAGTCGGAAGATTTCTGCTAACAGGTGAAAGCGATAATTGATAAACAAGCTGTTCCCAGTATTGTTATCTTCATTTGTGGGCAAGTATTAGATCATATTATTGAAGAATAATATGCGTAGCTTTGTTAATTTTTAAGTCTTCAAAAAAATCTTTATATATTTTGTTACATTTAAGAACAAAGATGGTTTATTATATTACTTTGTGATTCGAACATTTCATTCACTTAAAAATTTTTTTTAAATGAAAGTGTATTCCATATATGCATATATGTATATATAAATATATATATATATATATATATATATATATATATATATATATATATATATATATATATATATATATATATATATATATATATATATATATATATATATATATATATATATATATATATATATATATATATATATATATATATATATATATATATATATAGGTAGTTAATGGCAAAAGGGTATATCTATCAAATGTTTCATTTTCTAAGTTTTTCCACAAAATGTCTAAAATAATGTATTCAATAATGTGGTAAAATGATATAGCTGTAGTTGCAGTACTCATTTAGTTTTATTGAGTTATGTAAATATAAAAATACGTAGAACAAATCGCTCACTCCTTTCAAGAACGTCATAAATAAAAAATTGTCAATTTTCAGTTCTGTATGTTTTTGGAATGCCTAGAAAATGTACTATATCCCAGCAAGAGTGGTATATTTTTAACCAATATTTACCCGCTACAGGGCAGAAAGTGTTGTTTTTGTATTTTGAAGAAAAGGTATTGTTTAATTATTTATATTAATTTACTAAATATTTTTCTAATGGAGAAAAAACCTTCAGGTTTTACCTTAAAAGATCTGTTGCACAGAAAAAAGTTCAATAAGTGGCTTGATATTTATTTTTAATACATTGTATTATATTATTAAACTTTAAAAACGTTCTCCTGAAAAATTATGTTCTTTGATTTATGACGTTCTTGAAAGGAGTGAGCGAAATGAGTTATTTAATTTCACAAGTTTGTTTTTGCTCTCCTGTAAAATTTGGTTTGAGACAGATATACCCCTTTGCCTTAACACTACCGATATATATATATATATTTTCAAATATCACATTGTCGTGTTGATGAGGTTGCTTGATGACGTTAAATTACATTGGCAAATATCGTGTATGGTTCTAAGATCGACCCGATCGCCACAAGAGATTATTAATTTTACGATTTTTGTATTATTGTGCGCTTAGTCATAGCATTTAAACAAATATTAAAATTTCGATGTTTCCTTATCGCCTGTTTTAATATTAAAAAACGATTAAATGTATCCTTATGGGTAGACTTGAGTAAAGATTTTTCCAAAAAAAAATGTTATTTCCTTGTCATTGTGAATCATAACGCAAAAAAATCTGCGTGAGATATTAAATGATCGGATTTTTCGTATTAATCCGACGTCAATCATTTAAAAGGTAAATTCCTAGCTTTTCTTTAAAACAATTTAAGTGTGTTCAAGTCCGGAATATCTCCTGGCTTCTTCGATTACATTTTTTGGACATTTTAAGAAATCTGGGTATTTGCAGGGCTTTCGTCTGGAATAATCGGCAGGTACGTATGAGGAGATGCATGCATGCGGGTATAGAATCAGAGAAGAATGTTTGCAAAAACAGATTGGTAGGGCGTTCTATTCTCTTTGCATACCTCTGCGGGAAAGCGGTGTGATGGTTCTTTGCTTTTATTTTTAAAGAAAAACCCGCAAAGCGTCTATTTTAGATGCTTGTCTGCAGGTAGGATAGTAAGGATAGGGAAGGTAAATGTGAAAAATACATCACAAACACCCAGACCAAAATAAATCTCAGTTAGTTAGTTCTTTAGGAGTTTGGGATTTAATACATTGGAATTTAATATATACCATATCCGTTCTGGTTCCAACCCTTATGTATGGAAGCGAAGCATGGAGTTGGCAAAAGAAGGATGAAAGCAGACTGAATGCAGTCGAAATGCGATCCCTCAGACGAATGTGTGGCAAAACGATGTTTGATAGATGTTCGAATGATGAAATAAGGAAAGAATGTAAGGCTGAGATAAGCATTATCGATAAAATTAAGAAAGGTGTGTTGAGATGGTTTGGACATGTGGAGCGTATGAGCGAAGAAAGAACGGTTAAACAAATTTATGGAGCGAATGTAGTTGGAAAAAGAAGCAGAGGACGACCGAGGAAAACTTGGCACAATCAGGTATGTCAAATACTTGAAAGCGGCCGGGTCAGGAGTCGTAATAATCGTCGGGTATGTATGAGGGAGATGCATGAATGTAGAAGAGGCAAAGAATGTTTGCAAAGACAGAGTGGTGTGGCGTTCGATTCTCTCTGCCTACCCCTGCGGGGAAGCGGCGTGATGGTTAGTTTTAGTTATATATATATATATATATATATATATATATATATATATATATATATATATATATATATATATAATATATATATATATATATATATATATATATATATATATATATATATATATATATATATATATATATATATATATATATGTATATATATATATGTGTGTATATATATATATATATATATATATATATGTGTATATATATATATATATATATATATATATATATATATATATATATATATATATAAATATATATATATATATATTATATATATATATATATATATATATATATATATATATATATATATATATTTATATATATATATATATATATATATATATATATATATATATATATATATATCCCCTAAAGGGTAGTTTATTTTTATGGCTTATATTAAATATTGCTATTTATTTTTATCAGATAAAAAAATGAAAAAAAAACAGTTTACTAGTTTTTTTTATATTATATTTTACGATAGCTTGTTAGAGTGAAATCCGTATTCACGATTCTTACACTGTATGTAATGATTGCTATATTATAAGCAGTATTATTTTATGAAGCGTGCTTAGAAATCCGTTTACTGGTTGCACTTATGTAGGTCATATATGCAAGTGCATTCTATAGGTATACGTACAGAATGCAACTGCATTTAGGTACATTTCATGGGTACTGAACGCTTGTTCGTTTAATTTGTATTTCAAGCATTAACTTTGTGATTATACATCTTATAATAAAAAATGTAACTTTCTTTTAAAATCACTAAAAATATTTTATTATAACTTAATTATAATGTCTACCGGTTTCGAAGCTAACCGATTCTTTATCAATACTTATTAATCAGTCTTGATAAAGAAGCGGTTAGCTTCGAAGCCGGTAGACAATTAAATTAATGAATAATAAAATATTGACAGTGATTTCAAAACAAAGATACATTTTAATTATACATATCGTAGTCATACAGGAGAAAGTGACCAAGTGCATTGTTTTACAAAAATGTGATCATTGACTATTTGATATCTTACAAGCTTAAAATTGCCCTGAAAAAATCCCAAAAGATTTTTAACTTGGAAGTATAATATATTGACTAGTTGAAAATGACTAACTGCATTGCTGTTTATTTTGTTGCCAAGCAAAAGTGACTTAAATGGCCCTCCTGAGCATTTTACGTTTTGGTAGTTGGTCACTTTCTCCTGTACGACTGCGATATATAGTTTATTTGTTTGTTTTCTATTGTGATATCAGATTTTTTTATAACCGTTATAAGTTACTTTCAGCGATCACTTAAACAAACAATACAAAATGCAAACAAAATTCAATTTATTGTCTTAGGACACTCGTCGTAAAGTGACGTTGCTGTTTGAAATCGACGCGCTTACTTTCGATAATCCTGCTTTGGAAAAGGTTTTAAGTTTTGTTTGCACTTTTGAAAGTTTGAGACCTAATTTCTGATTGTCATTTCCGCTAATAATTTTTTATATTATTTATTGATTCGGCATTAACTTTATGCAATGGCACGTTGATTATCTAAAAAAAATACACTTGTAATAAGCCGCTTAGTGAGTTTTATTTCATTACACGCAACTAGTTTCGAAAACTAACAGATGTTTTCATTAACAGGTAAAAATTAAAACTAACGAGAAAAAATATTGAGTGTGTATATATATAGTCCGCCTCCGTAGTGTAATGGTCAGCACGCTCGGCTACCGTTCTGGAGGTCCCGGGTTCGATTCCCAAGGGGGGTAAAATAAATATAAGTGATTTTTTCAGTCATATTTATTCAATATTACCCTAGACTGGTACCTGAAGCGGAGGGCTGATCACCTTTCCTTCATGTGTAAACCATCAAGATAACATTGCGTTTATATGACACAGTGCCCTATGCACCATTGGGGTGCGGATAAGGGTTTTATTATTATTATTATTATATATATATAGAGCTTGTTAGGGTAATAAATAGAGGGGGGGGGGTTCAAGGAACGGGACCTTTTGTAAAAGG
>NW_028280817.1:662500-712500 GCF_059751285.1 Brachycentrus maculatus
GCATTGAATTCTTACGGAAATGGTGCAATGTCCGCGTTTTTTAAATAATTTGTTTTGATATTTATCAAGATAGTTAAAATCTTAAGGAAAGGATATGATATATGAGTCGGTAAATATACATATTAAATTATTTATTTCATATATCGCTCACTCCTTTCAAGAACGTCATAAATCAAAAAACTTGATTTTTCAGGAGAACGTTTTTAAAGTTTAAAAGCATAATATAATGTACTAAAAATAAATATCAAGCCACTCATTGAACTTCTTACCGTGCAACAGATCTTTTTAGTTTTAAAACCTGAAGGTTATTTCTCCATTTGAAAAATATTAAGTATATTTAAAAAAAATAATTAAACAATATCTTTTCTTCAAAATGCAAAAACAACACTTTCTGCCATGTAGCTGGTAAATATTAAGTTAAAAATAATCCGTTTTTGCTGGGATATGGTACATTTTCTGGGCATTCCGAAAATATGCACAACTGAAAATTGACGATTTTTGATTTGTGACGTTCTTGAAAGGAGTGAGCGATATTTATTAAATATACTGCACATATTAATTATCTGTATTTTAGCTCTTTAGACATAGCCTGTGTTTAGCCAAAATACTTACATGTTTAATTTTAATTCAATTTTAAAAAATCTCTCTGCGTGAAGCGGTGTGATGGTTAGTTAGTTAGTTTGAATAATGTTGCACACTCAAATCGTTGCAAATTTTACGACTAAAGTAACTTGACATATCAATAGAGATCTGTTTGCTTCAATTGTAGATGTATATGTTTTATTTAATAATAATAAATAATTATGTTTCCAGATTGTGCGATTCGAGGGCCGGGGTCCGCAAAACAGCGGCCCGGGGGTGGTACTCGACCCTCTATTGGTAATTTCTGCACCTGTAAGTATCAAAATTAAAATATTTTTTACTATTCATTTCAATCTTTCATTTGCCATTTATAATGTAATGTTATGTCATATCATATATATATATATATATATATATATATATATATATATATATATATATATATATATATATATATATATATATATATATATATATAAATATATTTATATATATATATATATATATATATATATATATATATATATATATATATATATATATATATATATATATATATATATATATATATATATATATATATATATATATATATATATATATATATATATATATATATATATATATATATATATATATATATATATATATATATGAACCAATTTTGAAACATTATTCTTGAATCACTAAAACTTCACTAGAAGCGTCTATTGGTGAGATGAAAATAAGTTTTTTATCGAGCAAAAACTTTTTCATTAGTATGTGAGATCCGAATCCTGGATTATAATCACACATATGCGAAACGCCAGAAAATTTCATTTTCATTTTTATTATTTTAGCTTATAATTTGACCAGATAATTTATTTTCATAACTCCTGTAATTGGGGATAATCCATATTTTGTGAACAAGTATTTGGACACACTCAAAATGTTGTAAAAATTTTGTAATATTTAATTTTTCCCGTAAATTTTGCTTTGATTCAGCGTTGTAGTTTGTAGTATTTGGCTAATAGTTAGGGAAAAACACACTCGTCTTATAATGATCTATTCGGGCATCGAATCCTAGATCCAAGTGTTTGTGTCTAACTCGATAACTACTTGACTCGCAGTCTCTTCACAAATCAAACACAAATTATCAAAACGGTACCTGTTTTTTTGTTGTACGCTCGGAGCGATTTGCTGAACTGTCGGGTTTCATACTTAACCATGCGTCGAAATTTTTTCCATATGTTTTTTTGTTATATTTTGTGGAGAAAAATAAAGCCAATCATTGAATTTAATCATCTACTATAATTACTTATTAAACGACCTTAATAAGCTACTGTTTTCGCATCATATAAGTAAAAAAAATATCCTTAATGTATTATTATATATAGGATGTTTCATATTTTGTGTAATATATTAAGAGCATTGTTAATTTTGTGGTATGGATTTATAACATTCTCCTTGTCATTCATCGTTCACCTTGTGTAATACTACTTAAAAATACTAATTATTGATTACTGGTTTAGGAATAACCTTTCGATCTTCAGGTCTAATGCAGACTGCATTTGAACTGATGATGGAATGGTCATTCCGAAACCATAAGTGGTATGATGAATGAAAAGTAGGTGTTTCAAGATTTTTTAGTTTATTTCACCATATTCAGATTTAACTAACTAACTAACTAACCATCACGCCACTTCTCCGCAGGGGTAGGCAGAGAGAATAGAACGCCACACTACTCTGTCTTTGCAAACATTCTTCGCCTCTTCCACGTTCATGCAGTTCCTCATACATACCCGACGATTATTACGACACCTAACGTGACCACTTTCAAGTTTTTGGCACACCTGATTGTGTCAAGTTTTTCTCGGTCTTCCTCTTCTCCTTTTTCCAATTAAATTCAACACTCTTATTTTTGACCCCCTGGGAATCGAATCCGGGACTTTCAGAACGGTAGCCGAGCTTGCTGACCATTACACTACAGAGGCGGACAAAAAAATATTTAAGTGTATTAATATACAGACCTGAATGATGGAAGTTTAACTTCTGAAACGTGTAGTCTATAATAAAACTCAAGTGGTAAAAAACGAAGTGTTTTCTTTAATCATTGTAACATGTCTTACCACAAAGTTAATGCCGAAACAATAAATAAAATAAGTATATTGATATTTTAACATTTAAAAAATATTAAATATAATGTTTTGAATATTGAAAACATTAACATTGTGGATCATATTGATAAATTATTTTTAGAAGTAAAAGGACTTTGTTTTTTGATCCATTCACATTTATATTGACAACCAACTAGTTTTGTAAATTCATAAAAGTCATAAATTAAACACTGAAGTGGGCAACAGGTTGTTGCCGAAACTAGTTGGTTGTTAATGTAAATGTGAGTGGATCAAAAAATAAAGTATTTTTATTTCTCAAAATAATTTATGAATTAAATATAAAGTTTAATTTTGTCTTTTTTGTATAAACGATACGTCAATTTTTCAGTCTGATGAATATTATTGAGTTTTTTTTCTTCACTTTTTCACCAATTGCCGAGCGCCTATTATCTCCATCGACCTACATAGTAGAAAGTGCACCACAACAACGGGATCTCTTCTTCTCTGACCTTTTTTAACTTTTCTTTTTCATTTTTCTTTCATTTCTTGAATGAATCTTCGTCACGCCTTTTAGATCTCTCTCAGCAAAAGAAATATTTAAAAGATTAGAATTGCTATACAAATTTTTGAATCACTTTAACCTACATTCATAAGCTACCAACAAGAGGCTTTTTTGTATGTTTTTAGCCTCTTCTACAATTGCAATAACTGTCGTATATAATTACGCGTTCTTAACGACTTAATGATTCAGTATTAAGACGTCATTTTAATATTTTCGTTTTTCTTTAACCTTTCACGTACTGATCATTCAAAAATACTCATGATTCGAAGGTGGGTGGGTACCAAAAGACCCCAGTTTAAATTAGTATAGAAATCTTAGTAAACAGCTCGCAGCAAGAACCAACTCGCTGCCGGCTGAGTCATAGGTGCCACGTCCTTCCCAACGCGCCGTCAAGCGGCGACTGAGTGCGGGTAGTGGGATACTTATTAGATCAAATGAAAACTGAGTAATTTTTCTTGTCTCGCACTCTCGGCAGTACTACATTTATTAAAGTGAAATAAATAACATGTCGCTAGCAAACAAAAAATGAACGTGCTGATATATAAATACATAGATCTCACGGCACCGACTTATTGTGCTTTTTATCTAAAATAATAATTTGAAACATTTATGGAATTAAAATTAACATATGTGGGATTTTAATCCCTCTGTTAGATCGGGCTAGGTTAATATTGGTCATCACGCTGTAATGACAAACGTCCGTTTCTGATTTCCGTTCCAGTTTGGTCGTAGAACACTTGTTAAAGACCACTTTTGATTTTATTATTGTAAACACGACTAGTTTCGAGAACTACAGATGTTCTCATCAAAGGGTGAGAATTTGTATTTAAAAAAGAACATAGAATCTGCTTTATTTTTATGCTTAAATCGTGGTGTTACTGTATAAAGTTATAGTGGTATTAGTCAAGTCAAGTAACAAAACGTAGTCAGTAAAGAATATGTTTATTTCTCATAAAAATCAACGAAATGATTATTTGTCAATAAAATTGACCAAATTTTTATTTGTCAATAATTCAACAAAATGTGTATTTGGCATTAAAATCAACAAATGTTTATTTGTCGTTAACTAATTATGGCGGATACTCGTGGACCGTAACATCGATATTCCGGAAAGCTGGTTTTATATTATCAGGGAATTTTTTAGTTATTTTATGTAAATGATTCTCTTCCAGTTGGTTTTTACATTTTCATGATACATATCGGCTGAGTAGAGAAATGTTAAAAAAAAATGTTTTTACGCGCCAATATCGCGTCCATTCTTCTTGGTTTTAAAACGTTATTGCAGGCAATTTGTTTGATTGTATGAATTTCTCGTTCAAACTGTTTATCATTTAATGGGTTAAATGAATTATTTTCACATAAAGAGGAACGATGGATTTTTACAACATTTTGAGTGTGTCCAAATACTTGTTCACAAAATCTGGATTATCTCCAATTACAGAAGTCACTTTCATATATATATATATATATATATATATATATATATTTTTAATTTTTAATTTTTTATCTGGTCAAATTATAAGCTTAAATAATAAAAATGAAAATGGTATTTTCTGGCGATTCTTTTCCAGTTGGTTTTTACATTTTCATGATACATATCGGCTGAGTAGAGAAATGTTAAAAAAAAATGTTTTTACGCGCCAATATCGCGTCCATTCTTCTTGGTTTTAAAACGTTATTGCAGGCAATTTGTTTGATTGTATGAATTTCTCGTTCAAACTGTTTATCATTTAATGGGTTAAATGAATTATTTTCACATAAAGAGGAACGATGGATTTTTACAACATTTTGAGTGTGTCCAAATACTTGTTCACAAAATCTGGATTATCTCCAATTACAGAAGTCACTTTCATATATATATATATATATATATATATATATATATATATATTTTTAATTTTTAATTTTTTATCTGGTCAAATTATAAGCTTAAATAATAAAAATGAAAATGGTATTTTCTGGCGTTTCTCATGTGTGTGATTATAATCCAGGATTCGGACCTCACATACTAGTATAAGAGTTTCTGCTTAGGAAAAAGCTTCTTTACATCTCACCAATAGATGTCTGTAGTGAAGTTCTAGTGATTCAAGAACAAGGTTTCTAAATTGGTTCGTATATATAGAACTTCCAAGAATTTGAGTAGTGTGGTTGTCAATAATGGGTAGAATTGGTTAATGTTACACGTGTGTAAAGTGATAACTCAAACCAGCCTATGACGGTCGTCAGCCCCGTAAATGTCCAGACTTCCATATTCTTCTTCATCTTTGATGAGATGTCAAAAAATAATATGAAAATAACTCCTGTAATTGGAGATAATCCAGATTTTGTGAACAAGTATTTGGACACACTCAAAATGTTGTAATGTTGTAAACTTATTATCATTCAATAGGTTAAATTAATTATTTTCACATAAAGAGGGACGATAGATGTTTCATATTAAGTTGAACTACAATTATAAAAATTTCAACGTAAAATTGTCAAATGAGACTAGCGGGTTTTTCCTAGCCTAAAATGAAAATAAAAAGGCTTACAATCTTTGGACAATATTCTTATAAGAATTCTTCGAATATCTTTTGTAGTAATGAACAACACTAAATATCTCATTGTCGGAAAATACAATACCTCTTCTTTGAATAATATAAATTAAAATACAAATGAAATTAAATTGTAATTAGCATTTTTACAGAAAAAAAGCTTTGTTTGCAATATGATATATATAAAAAAACAATACCTTACTCGGTTAAAATAAACTCACGACAAGGATAATTGGTTGGTTTGACATTAACTTTCTGTAGACACATGATTGTTTAAAAACAAATATTATTCACTCATAAAAGACTAGTTTTGAGTTTATTAATGTCGATTTAATTAATTTCATATACATATATATATATATATATATATATAAAATAGTTAATGCTAAATGAATTTTCAATATGAAGATTATGTTGCTACAAGTCAATAAAACGTAATGCCTTATGCACTGTCGGATGTGTAGAGGTCAAAAAACATTTGTGACTTACGATATCAGTGATTCGTGGCGTCACTACTAAGTGACTCGAACTCGAAGGTATCTAAAATCATTCGGGAAGGTACATTATTCATTTCGCGGTATACGAACAATGCTGTGTAAAATACTCATCTTTTGTTACATGCTGTAATAATGAGAGAATGTATTTATTTTGATTCTCATTTAGCATATAACAGGTTAATGTATCGCACGCTATGAGCAAGTGTCATTGTTGAAGACACAATACGACCAAATTCTGGCGCCGCGTTGATCAAACCTTAAAGATTGGAAATTCCGCCGGACATTCATATATTTCCTCATATATTCATTTATTTTAGAGTTTCGCGTTCGTTGAAGTCTGGGTGAAACACACTGTGTGTAGTTGAAGAAGAGGAAGACCCAACAGTAGATGGACTAACCATTTATTTTTATATTTTCTTATTTGACTTTTAATTCCCTAGTCTAAAGTGAAGAATTATCATAAATACGTGAGATTATATGGCACGTACATATGTTGGATGCATGTACGTTCTGCCCTACTAAACACAGAGGAGATATCTGTATTTGAAACTAGCGGGAGAAATGAGACAGTCATTATTTTACTTTTACTTCTTGCAGAGAAATTATATATATATATATATATATATATATATATATGTATATATATATATATATATATATATATATATATATATTTATATATATATATATATATATATATATATAATATATATATATATATATATATATATATATATATATATATATATATATATATACATATATATATTTATATTTATATATATATATATATATTATATATATATATATATATATATATAAATATATATATATATATATATATTATATATATATATATATATATATATATATATATATATTATATATATATATATATATATATATATATATGTGTATACATATATAAATATAGTAAGTTTGAGTGTGAGTTTAGATAGATTTAATTTTTATTGCACTAATCAGGAAGTCGTTCCAGATTTCTTTCTAGTATGTAACTGTCGTTTATGTGACGAATTGTTTTGAAAATCTGTTTTTTTTTATAGTGATGATAATTGTTAGTATGTATGTATATATATATATATATATATATATATATATATATATATATATATAAATATATATATATATATATATATATATATATATATTATATATATATATATTATATATATATATATATATATATATATATATATATATATATATATATATATATATATATATATATATATATATATATATATATATATATAATATATATAAATATATATTTATTTATTTATATATAAATGTCTCTCTGTGTGTGTGTGTATGTTTGTACCCATACGAGTGCATATTCAAAAAAAATTGCCATATTATCAGACGCTAAAATCCCCATGAGGTAGCGAACGGAAATGGCTATCAGTGTTCCAATTATGGACATATTATCAACTGAATTTCACAATTTTCGCATTATATCCTGTTACACAGTACGTTTATTTAGCAATCAGCAATTATCACAGATGCCATAACAGCATTGCGCGATATGAATTTTTCCCTTCAAATGGTATAAATTCACAAATAGCAGTAATTAAATTGTGAAAAAAATGCATTATTTAAATCTGTCGGCAGAGATTTTATATTTATAACATTTTTAGTGTGTCCAAATACTTGTTCACAAATATAGATTATTGGAGGTATGAAAGACCTGTCTACGAGTTTCCTGGTGTGATTTAAAAAAATAGACATGACCAATTTATGTGGCTATTTCACAACTTCCGAAATAAAAATAACTAAACATTTTGAGTGTGTCCAAATACTTGTTCTCAAATCTGAATAATCTCCAATTACGAGTAATTTTTCACATTATTTCTTGATGAAGGAATTTCAACGTAGATGAAGGAGAATATGTAAATCCGGGCATTTACAGGGCTTACGACCGACATAGGCATTATTGGAAACAATTCAGATTTGTAACCAAGTATTTCGACACATTCAAAATGTTGTAAATAAATTGACTGGTCAAATTATAAGCTTAAATAAATAAAATGAAAATGATATTTTCTAGCGTATCTAATGTATGTGAATATAAACCAGGATTCAGATCTCACATATCACTGAAAGAGTTTCTGTTAAATAAAAAGCCCCATTCCACCATAGATGTCTCTCGTAAAGTCTATTTAATTCAAGAACTGTGTTTCGAGTTAAATCAATACGTCTAGAAGTTCCATGAATTTGAAGAAGGTGAATTGACAAACACAGTATGAAATTGAAACATTTGTGTAAATAACAAAAACACAAATACATATCTTATATTATAAAAAAAATGTTTTCTAAATCCTTACTACTATATATTCATATCCCCAATTCATTCACAGTGAAGCGCCCTTGAGGTAGTATTTTACAAAAATGGCATTTTGAAATTTTCAAAATTCTAAATTTATTATTATTAACAACATTTTGAGTGTGTCCAAATACTTGTTCACAAATCTGGATTATCTCCAATTACAGGAGTTATTTTTCATATTATTATATTCAAGAATTTGAGTAGTGTGGTTGTCAATAATGAGTAGAATTGGTGAATGTTACACGTGTGTGAAGTGATCACTTAACCCAGGCTATGACGGTCGCAAGTGCCGTATATACCCAGAATTCCATATTTTGCTTCATCTACGTTGAGATTCCAAAAAATAATGTACTATGTTATCGAGGAGGCACTGCTTTCTTTAGACTTATTATAGTTCGTTAATTGGACTCGTGCCTTTTTCACCTTGAACAGGTCATAAAAGTATAAAGTAATTACAGCTGTGGAGTAGTGTGATTATTATTATATTGATCAAGAATTATCGATCGAGTTGTCATTGGATGAGATTACTTTTATTGGTCAACAGTTAAATTTTGTTACCCATGAAGCTTATTATTTTTTTTACAATCATAAAATCCTTACAAGTTTTTACAATGTACAAGTAGGATCCTAACAACAAAAAAAGGGGATAAAAATAATCTGTAATTTTTTTCACATATTTAAATAAAATTAAACATATTTAAATATAAATAAACACTTTCATCAAGATTCAGCGTTCACAAACACAACTTCATGAATTCCATTTCATCATAGGTTCGAATGTAGACATTAAGAAAGAAAGAATGACAAACCCACAAGTGAACGGTGAATGATTCATTATTTTTTTATAAAACCATGCTTTTAAACCTTATTAGCCCAGAGACATTTTATTTATAAAAAAAAAATTAAAATTTATTTTGAAAAAAATGAATGATTACGTTGAATTAAGTGAACAAAGAGGAAAACAAAATCATTATCACTCAGTTCGATTAGATTAACATACTTGTAGAATTTCCTTAGTAATATAATAATTTATTTGCAAATGTTGGCTGATTGAAATTATTTCTTGATAATTGAGCCCATGACAAGGAGACGTAGGTGTGCTATATCAAAAACTCCGTATTAAACTATAGTATTCGCAATATTTTGAGTGTGTCCACATATTTGTTCCCAGAGCTGGATTATCTCCAATTACAGGAGTTATTTTTCATATTATTTTTTGACATCTCATCTCAAGATTATGAGATAATACAGATTTGTGAACAAAGTTTGGACACACTCAAAATGTTTTAAATAAATTAACAGGTCAAATTGTATGGTAAAATAATAAAAATGAAAATGATATTTTCTGGCGTTTCTCATGGTTCTAAATTGGTTCATATATATATATATATATATATATATATATATATATATATATATATATATATATATATATAGAACTTCCAAGAATTTGAATGGTGTGGTTGTCAATAATGGATAGAATTGGTGAATGTTACACGTGTGTAAAGTGATCACTTAAACCAGCCTATGACGGTCGTCAGCCCCGTAAATTCCCAGATTTACATATTCTTCTTCATCTTTGAATAGATGTCAAAATTATGTGTAGAATAACTCCTATAATTGAAGATAATCCAGATTTGTAAAAAGTATTTGGGCACACTCAAAATGTTGGAATTTGAGAAGTTAGTTTGTTAATCATGGGTAGAATGGTGAATGTTGCACGTGTGTAAAGTAATAACTTTACCAGCCTATGGCAGATCATAAGCTCTGTTGAGACATCCATAATCATTTAATATATTTCGAGCAACCAAAAATGACACATTTTGATTATTTGTTTAGGAAATTAATTTAAATATTACGATGTAATTATATTTCATACAAATGATATCAACGATAGAGAATAACGAAATGAAACCCAAATATATGGTTGTATTTTACGATTTTATATACAATACTACACAATACGTATGCCATAACTAGGCGAAACAATTGTCACAAAATTTATAATTTTTGTATTTTTTTCAAACAATAAAATACAACTTAGTTGACTCAAAATACAGTGTTTGATTCAACATTTAATACAAAATATAAAATGGATTTCTACAAATCAAACGCCAAATCTATAAATATACAGTATGTATTTAAAGGTCTTAATATATAACACACATTCAAGAGAGGACTTCAATTAGATAACTTAGAATAATTAAAGAAAACACTTCGTTTTTTACCACTTGAGTTTTATTATAGACTACATGTTTCAGAAGTTAAACTTCCATCATTCAGGTCTGTATTATACATTATTAATGTTATTATACAGACCTGAATGATGGAAGATTAACTTCTGAAACATGTAGTCTATAATAAAACTCAAGTGGTAAAAAACTAAGTGTTTTCTTTAATTATTGTAACATGTCTTACCACAAAGTTAATGCCGAAACAATAAATAAAATATAGATAACTTAGAAATTTTAGAAATTAAAAAAAAACAATAAATAATAATTTACAACTAATAAATACACAAGTAAATGATTTTTCTAAAAGTCCGTTGGTAAATATGTTTCCAATCACTCGTCATCTCTGATTTCTTTTGACTGTGACTGCCAATCAACACAAAAAACAAAGCCAATTGCTGCTTTGCCTAACCGTCAAATATTTTGAAAATTTTGTTAGATAGATAGTGTTATAGTATTGATCAGTCTTGACTAAGAAGCGGTTAGCTTCAAAATCGATAGACATTATAATTAAGTTATAATAAAGTATTTAAAGTGATTTTAAATCCAAGATACATTTTAATTATTAAATGGAAAATCACAAAGTTAGCGCTTCAAATATAAATAATACTCACATGAAATTTATGTTATATAAGAAGCATTATTGGAGATCATATCAGAAGAAGCACTTACCATTTAAAAGCTCTCTGCTTGATATGGAAGAGGTTGTAATACAAGGAGATAGGAGAATTGAGCAAGGATATCACCCTCCCCCTCACAATCTGCATAACCTTTGCAGGCAGATCCTACCGATGTATGCGAGAACAATATTTTTATAATATATATTCCTAGAATTTTCACTCATGTGTTACATGAAATTATAATAACTTAAATTAACCTAACCTAGTCGTACAGGAGAACGTGACCAACTAACAAAACGTAAAATGTTCAGGGGGGGCATTTAAGTAACTTTTGCTTGGCAAGAAAATAAATCAATGCAGTTAGTCATTTGTAACAAGTCATCTCTTCTTCTTTTTCTAGATCCTAAGGATCTGTTTGTGTCTCCGCTTGTAGCTCTTGGGATGTTGACTCCCAGCTGTCTTTCCATCTTTTCGGAGGTCTGCCAGGGGGTCTGCGTCCTTCAGGGATTCCTGAAGGACGCAGATTGCAATATTAAGCTAGTAAGATATCAAATAGTCAATAATCACTTTTTTTAATGCACTTGGTCACTTTCTCCTGTACGACTACGATATAGGTATAGGTTATAAAAATTGTAAATCATAGGGCCATGATAAGCTGTCCGTAGATATTTACGTGAATTTAAAAGGCAGGATATTTTCGACGTAAATCGTATCGAGACTGAAATAAGAATACATATGGATAATACTTATCTTACTCTTAACCTTGCATTCTTTCCTTATTTCACCGTCCATATCTACCATATGTGTCTCTTGTATGAGTTGATAGACAGAAAAAAACGAGGAACCTTTATGCCTTTTACTCTGATACCTTATTACCATAACCTTTCACGACGACGATAATCTCTTGCACTCAGTTACATCAATATTTATATAATTGAAAATGCACTATAAAATTATTTCCTGCTTACATAAAATGATCATTATTGTATTAAATTATGTATTACCTGCGATAATTTCTTCCGCAGTTCTACGCATATATATATATATATATATATATATATATATATATATATATATATATATATATATATATATATATATATATATATATATATATATATATATATATATATATATATATATATATATATATATATATATATATATATATATATATATATATATATATATATATATATATATATATATATATATATATATATATATATATATATATATATATATATATATATATATATATATATATATATATATATATATATATATATATATATATATATATATATATATATATATATATATATATATATATATATATATATATATATATATATATATATATATATATTTATATATATATAATAAAATATCTAGGTACCTACATATAGTACCTACATAAAGCAGATCGCGCAAATCTACCACCAGATGTTGCATGCGTCGCACTGAATAAACAAAAGAATTAGATGGAAAAATATTGTAAACTGTCAGAATCAGATATATAGAAAAATATTGTAAAGATTAATTAGGAATTAACTTTTGTTGTCGTTTCTTTAATTACAAAGCAACACATTGTTTATTTTATTATTATACACCCACTAATTTACAAAGAAATATATTATCTTATCCTTATAAATAGGCATCTGCCTTCAATATAGACCGTGCCTATCCTAACTTACCCGCGTGACATATAAACGCAACGAGTGCCTACTTTATCTTACTAAGCAGTACTAGCTTACCTATCCTAAAGAATTCTCTATGCACGCCACTGCTGAAACGCCACGAAAAAAGATAAAATTAAAAACTTTACTAAAAATACAACGTAGAAGTGCCAGAACAAAAACAGAATTATAATATCCGAAATAAAATTAGTGGTATGTGCAATATGTGAAAATTAAAAAAAAAATAGTTTAGGCCATGACTCATCATATTTCTACGCGTAATAAAAATACACAAATGCGTGTTTGATAACGCAATCATGTTATTTCAATGAATGCTGAAATTATTGCGATCGGATGCTGAATATAATTGACAAACGAAATATTTCGAATAATCTCACCGTTTCGTCAATCCAACGCCGTTACGCAAAAAGAAGATTTATCGAACCGCAGCCTCTGAAAGTCTATTCCGGTTTTCCAGACAAGTGTTGCATACACACACACACACACTTCTTTGGGTTTGTAATTTTTGGTTTGTAAGCAGTCAGTTGTCAGTACCTATATATAATAATAAAACTCTTATCCGCACCCCAATGGTGCATAGGGCACTGCTTTATATAAACGCATCTTGATCGTTTACACGTGAAGGAAAGGTGATCAGCCCTCCGCTTCAGTTACCAGTCCAGGGTAGTTTTGAATAAATATTTCAGTGAAAAAAATCACTTATATTTATTTGACCCTCCTGGGAATTGAACCCGGGACCTCCAGAACGGTAGCCGAGCGTGCTGACCATTACACTACGGAGGTGAACTAATTCGAATATATATATAATTCGTATATAACAAATTATGATATTTTTCGAATGTCGAAAGGACGATTTTGTAATTAATTTATTATACGCAGTATCATTTGATTAATTTTCCATATTTTTAATGCAAGTTGTTCACCTAGACATCAAATATACGAGTATATTTATGTTTAGTATTTTCCATCTAATTCTAGTCAAAGAGGACGCGTGATATCTGGAGAACAGGTCTTCATTTTTTACGTTGCAAAACCATATTCAGGTAGTATCCAAAGAGGGTAACATTACAAATTTACTCTTTATGTTAACAATTACTCTACCTTTCTGTACTTAAAGTAAACACAATTTTTTCAATCATTTTAGATTTATTATGTATCCTCCTGTATTTTTACAACATAAGTTACATTAGAAGCATTTTGTATTTATGCTGTTGTAAATAAATGAAATAGAAGGATGAAAGTAGACTTAATGCAGTCGAAATGCGATCTATCAGAAGAATGTGCGACAAAACGATGTATGATAGATGTGCGAATAGTGAAATAAGAAAGGAATGCAAAGCTGAGATAAGCATTATCGATAAAATTAAGAAAGGTGTGTTGAGATGGTTTTGACATGTACAACGAATGAGTGAGGAAAGAACGGTAAAACAAATTTATGAGGCGAATGTTAGTGGAAAAAGAAGCAGAGGAAGACCGAGAAAAACATGGCACGATCAGGTATGCCAAATACTTGAAAGTGGTCAGGTTAGGAGTCATAACAATCGGCGGGTATGTATGAGGAGATGCATGAACGTGGAAGAGGCGAAGAATGTTTGCAAGGACAGAGTGGTGTGGCACTCTATTTTCTCTGCCTACCCCTGCGGGGAAGCGGCGTGATGGTTAGTTAGTTAGTTAGTTAATATTTCAAAGCGTTGAGGTGTTTACACCTTGCTTCTTTTCCCTTATCATAGGTAACAACATCGCTACAGTTGTAGATTGACTGCCTGTGGCTAAATAAATGATTTCAACTTTTTAATGAGCATATATTCTGTATAGTAAACATAAGATTCTCTATCATTCAAAACGCATATATTTTTGTACTTATACACATAACATTCTCATCTATTTTAAGACCATATATATGAATACTTTTAGTGAATATATGATATTTAACTTTTTAATGAGCATATCTTCTGTATAGTAAACATAAGATTCTCTACCATTCAAAACGCATATATTTTTGTACTTATACACATAACATTCTCATCTATTTTAAGACCATATATTTGAATATTTTTAGTAAATATATGATATTTTACTTTGTTTTGGGCATATCTTCTGTACAATAAACATAAGATTCTCTACCATTCAAAACGCATATATTTTTGTACTTATACACATAACATTCTCATCTATTTTAACACCATATATTTGAATACTTTCAGTAAATATATGATATTTTACTTTTTATTGATCATATCTTCTGTATAATAAACATAAGATTCTCATCCATTCAAAACGCATATATTTTTGTACTTATCATACGCATAACATTCACATCTATTTTAAGAGCATAATTTAAATACTTTTAGTGAATATATGATATTTTACTTTGTTTTGGGCATATCTTCTGTACAATAAACATAAGATTCTCTACCATTCAAAACGCATATATTTTTGTACTTATCATACGCATGACATTCTCATCTATTTTAAGAGCACATCTTCTTTTACTCGTAACAAACATAAGATTCTCAACTATTTAAAGAGCATATCGGCTGTCCTAACTAACGACACAGTAAGGGACATTTTTTTTGTAGTACGTTTTTTAGCATTTTAGGACTAAGTAGAATCTACTTAGTCCAAAAATGCAAAAAAAAAACGTACTACAAAAAAAATGTCCCTTACTGTGTTTTGAGTTTGAACAGCCGATATATATTTATACTTTTAGTAAGTAAATGATATTCAACCTTTTATCCGCATATTTTCTGTATCACAAACTTTTTTCAGAAGCATAGATTCTTGAACTTTTAATGAACATTGATTCTCAACCATTTACATAAAGTATAAAACTAACTAACTAACTAACCATCACGCCGCTTCCCCGCAGGGGTAGGCAGAGAGAATAGAGCGCCACACCACTCTGTCCTTGCAAACATTCTTCGCCTCTTCCACGTTCATGCATCTCCTTATACATACCTGCCGATTGTTACGACTCCTAACCTGACCACTTTCAAGTATTTGGCATACCTGATCGTGCCATGCTTTTCTCGGTCTTCTTCTGCTTCTTTTCCCGCTAACATTCGCCTCATAAATTTGTTTTACCGTTCTTTCTTCACTCATTCGTTCTACATGTCCAAACCATCTCAACACACCTTTCTTAATTTTATCGATAATGCTTATCTCAGCTTTGCATTCCTTCCTTATTTCACTATTTGTACATCTATCATACATTGTTTCGTTGCATAAAGAATATATCTCTATAATAAATAAAAAGACTCTCAACTATTTGAAGAGCATATTTTTATGATTATAAACTTGTTTGGACTTGCGTTTCACGCTTAAAAAAGGTAATCTAATAAAAATTATCAAATCCGTCTTTAAATAGAAACGGGAAACCCACGCATATATTCATATTTTATTAGTAACCAAAAAAGCAAATTAAATCAATAAAATAACAACCGTTTTATAGGTCCTAGACCTTGCAGGTTTCGTTAAGGCTTCGACTAACTTCCGTCAGGGTGATCCGGTTCCGAAAGTCAGTTATTAACATAAAAATACAATTATTTAAGTTCCATCTCCGGTAAGAATTTGCGGATTTTGTAGAATTTTAGCAGTGGGATTTTTCGAATGACTAAAATGTCGATTGATTAGTTATAAAGATAGTAAAGCAGTCGTATACTTGAAGTATTATCGATTTTTTAACGTAATGTTTTCTTGGTGCGATTGGGACTCGCTGGGTCCGCATTTAACAGTATGAAGGCTGTCTGGAGATAGGATTTATACTCGGTGAAGACCAAATGCTGCCTATACAATGCCTGCATTGCTCCTGTTCTCTTATACGGCTGTGAAACATGGCACCTTACAAGGGCCTAGAGCAGCCGTGTACTGAGCTTTGAGAATAGGTGTTTGCGGAGAATCTTAGGCGTGCGGTGGTTTGACTTTGTGAGGAATGATGAGATGAGGCGTAGGACGCAGCAAATCTTGGTCACAACTGTCGTCAAGAAAAGGCGATTCAGTTGGCTTGGCCATGTACTCCGCATGCCTCCTGAAAGCCTTAATCAAGCTTGCCTCTTTTACAAGGCATCAGGTTCGCGCCGCCCAGGACGACCACTGCTGACAATCCGTCGGCAGTTCTCGTCAGAACTTCGGGACGCGGATCTGACTTGAGAGGATGCAAGGGAGCTGGCAGACGACAGAAAAGCCTGGAGACAGTTTGTGGACTCCATATGCTCCACCTAGGGAGCGGATATGGTTAATATAATGTTTTCTTGGTACATACCTTCAAATGAATGCCAAGTTTTTGATTTGAAGTATTTTTATTTATTTATTTATTTAATATAGTTACATTTTTAAGTACAACATAATACAATTTCAACATTTATACTTATGCCAAACTTATAGTTTTAGATTCGCTGTGCCTCTCCAAAAAAGAGACTGAGCTCTTGTGCTTGGAGAGGGACTTACACTCAAGGTTTAATGTTTTATATAATTAATGGTATAATAGTCTTTTATATATATTTTTTTTTTTCAAGATTTATATGTTAAGGGCATTATTTTTTTCTTAAGAATTTTTATATCTTTTATTTTTTTAAATTTCTTTACGGAGTTTATTGAAATATTAATTATTATTTATATATTTTTTGACATCTCAATAAAGATGAAGAAGATTATGGAAGTCTGGGCATTTACGGGGCTGACGACTCATATGCTGTTTTAAGCGGTCATAGACGTATGGGCGTCAAGACCGTCATAGACGGTCATCAGCTCCGTAAATTCTCAGACTTCCATATTCTTTTATGTTTTGAATATTGAAAGCATTAACTTTGTGGATCATATTGATAAATTATTTTGAGAAATAAAAAAAAAAAAAAAAAGTCATAAATTAAACCCTGCAGAGGGCAACAGGTTGTTGCCGAAACTAGTTGGTTATTAATAAAAATGTGAATGGATCAAAAAACAGTATTTTTGTTTATCAAAATTATATTCCATATTCTTCTTCATCTTTAATGAAATGTCAAAAAAAAATGTAAAAAAGCTCCTATAATTTGAGATAATCCAGATTTTTTAACACAATGAAAAGGTTTTGAATAAAATAAAGAGCTCACCCATTCGTGGAAGCCTGAGTATAATAGGTGTCGATAGTTATGTAAGAAGAAAGGCAATTGAGATGGTATGTAGTTGTGGTGGTATAATTGAGATGACATATATGACGCAAAGGACCTCTGATCATATTGTAAACCAGGCAATCGCCATGGATCTTCCTCGAAAGACATCTAGAGGAAGACCAAAGAATTCATGGATGCTGCAGAAAGATAACATGATACGAAGGCATGACCTAGGTGACGTTGTATATGATAGAAAGACCTACAGCCTGAGGAAGAGGAAGGCTGACTCCAAAAATCTAGAGATTATATATATTTAAGTTTTGTAGAGACATTTATTAGTGGAACTGCATTTAATATAATAAAATGACAACCACATAGCTTTTGTCCACATGCATTTATTTAATCACAATAACGTAAAAATTCCAAATTATAATTGCAACATTATAAAATCTGCAACATTTTGAAACAATAGAAATTCATACAAATATAAATTATATCAATAAACCCGAAACAAAGACGATAAGTTGGGATGGAGAAAGAAAGAAGAAGATAAATGTATGAACATAAAATTATCAAACTTAAATCTTCTTCTTCTTCTTTTCCATGTTCGCTCCCTAGGTGGAGCATATGGCCAACACGAGTCGTCTCCAAGTCACTCGGTCACGCGCCATCTCCTTGGCTTCCTCCCAGGTCAGTCCGGCGTCTCGAAGTTTCGCTGAGTATATTTCCCGACGAAGTCATACCACTTTATACCCAGTATTCGCCACAGGCATCTATTTTCAAAACTAGCTAGTTTCTTGCTTTGAGCTTTGGCGACGATTCACATCACAAACTTCAATAAAAAAGTATTATTGTAGTAATTCACTACTGATCTTTATCTGCACCCAATGGTGCTTTGGAAACTGCATCGGATCGACGCGACATTAAGTTGGTCGTTTATAATATGAAGGCAATGTGGTCAATCCTGCATTGAGAATCGAACCCGAGACCTCCAGCATTACAATAAAAAGTAACAGTTTATTTAAAAAAATATATATTTAGATTACTTAGGTGGAAACCTATAATAGGAATTGTTTTTTTTTATATTTATTATATTATGTTATTTTTGTGAAATATTCTGTTGGTTTTCAAATTAAAAAAAATTTAAAAAAAAGCCCTTACTAAAAACAGACTTGCATAGTAAGACACTAAAATAGGGAAAATATACAAAAAAAAAATATTCATCATTTTAATGCACAAATAATTATTTTATTAATATTCAAAGTTTAGTAATTGATGCTTAATTTTTTCACTGCACTATTTTTAGTGTATTTTTCACCTTGTAGTTGTATATTTGCACTCGTTCGTCACAAAATAATCAAATGACTTTGAAATTACTAATGACTTTGAAAAAAAAATGTCGCTGATTCATATGCGTGGGATTCAATCTGAGGTGAAACTTTTTATTTATTTTAAAACATTAAATACACAAGTGTCACATATAAAATATTATCGATGAGTAATTTTTATTACTCGTTTTAGTATCAAAGTTAACAAGGTACCAAGGTAAAAATCAAAAAAATAAATATTAAAACTAAGTAAATAAAGTTCGTAAAAAACAAAAGCAAAGAGTTAATTTTATATTTTTTAATGGAAATTGCAATTTTTAAAATTGTAATTAAAATTATTTTGTATGTTACTTAAAATAAGACTTGACACTAGCAGAAATATCCTCTCACTGGGTTACTATCAAATAAATCAAAATATTTAAAAAAATATTTCAAATAGTATTATTTCTGTTAAAAAATTTTATATCCCTGACAAAATTAAATCAATATTGCACTAATAAAATTCAATTTTCCCATAATTTCACTCTTACTCTTTCTGAGTTATGGGTGGGGATTTTTGAGTGAAGAGTGGACCGTGGGAGTGTGAGTGGGGAGTGGGGACTAGAAAGGTCACACATAAGCATACATTTTGTATATTTAGCACTCATTTTTAGTTCATCCTTGACCAAAGGCTTTATTATTATTGAAGAATAATTGGAATTCGGGTCAAGAGATCGTCCTTTTGCGTTGAATTGTAAATATGTATGCTTTTACAGATGTTATAAATTTAAAAATAAATCCTGTACAACACATTTGTTTTATAATATAGGTTTTTCACATGTTTAACAAATGAAATAGGACGTTTTATAGAAAAAATTGGAATGTTTTTTCTTAAATATATTTTTTAAAATATCTTTCACTCCTTTAACAACGTCATAAATCAAATCGTCAATTTTCAGTTGTGCATGTTTTCGAAATGCCCAAAAAATGTATTTTATCCCAGCAAAAGCGGCATATTTTAAACTTAATATTTACCCGCTACAGGGCAGAAAGTGTTGTTTTTGCATTTTGAAGAAAAGGTATTGTATACATTTTTTTTAATACTAAATATTTTTCAAATGGAGAAAAAACATTCAGGTTTTACCTAAAAAGATATGTTGCACAGTAAAAAAGTTAAATAAGTGGCTTTATATTTATTTTTAATACATTGTGTTATATAACTTTAAAAACGTTCTCCTGAAAAATCTTTTTATTTTATTTAAGACGTTCTTGAAAGTGAACGATATATTCAAAATGCTTTGACTATGGAACCCATCGTCAAAATAAAATAAAAAAATAAGCCAAATATATTTAAAAAAATTAAATAAGTTAAAAACATTCAGGTTTTACCTCAAAATATCTTGTTGTTGCACAGCAAAAAGTTCAATAAGTGGATTAATATTTATTTTTAATACATTGTATTATAAAAACAAGTCTTTAGATATGTGACGTTGTTGAAAGGAGTGAGCGATAAATTTAAAGCAGATTCAAAGAAATATTGAAAAAACAATTTTATTAACCTTTTTTTTCACCAAGTTTAATTTTTTTTAGTACTTATACTTATTATTTCTTTTTTCATTATTTTATTATATTTTATTTTAAATTTTATATCATGTATTATTATTATTATCCATGTCATATTCTTAAGTTTTAGTAAATAAATAAATAAATAAAATTATGTCTGTAAACTTGAGTACCTACGCATCGCGCGCACAGACTATGACTGCGCGTCGCGCAAGCTTGCCAACTTGACGACTAACGCACTTGCTAGTCTTAATAATAAAAGATGTGGGCAAGT
The DNA here is from genome assembly GCF_059751285.1 of Brachycentrus maculatus. Taxonomy (NCBI): domain Eukaryota; kingdom Metazoa; phylum Arthropoda; class Insecta; order Trichoptera; family Brachycentridae; genus Brachycentrus; species Brachycentrus maculatus. Next base: position 683,901 of record NW_028280817.1, read on the forward strand.
ATTCACACTGACGGTAAGAGTTGTACTAATATAAAATAATTTTTAAAAATTGTAACTTTTTGTAAAACACAATAAAACTTCCATTTTAAAACGCATTGAATTCGATTTTTAAAGCGTTTAATAAGTTTTTTTATTATTAGATTAAAACCAATATTTTTAGCTTTTCCACTTTTTTATTTGACCAGCGACCGGGTTTCGTCGTTACCGACATCATCGGTAACGACGAAACCCGGTCGCTGGTCAAATAAAAAAGAGGAAAAGCTAAAAATATTGGTTTTAATCTAATAATAAATTAAAAATGCAATTCCGTCACGAAGTGTCAGTGGATAATATAAATCGTTCAATAAGGTTTCTGAAACGTCGTATATATATATATATATATATATATATATATATATATATATATATATATATATATATATATATATATATATATATATATATATATATATATATATATATATATATATATATATATAACTATTGGGTTGATGCAAAAGTAATGACCGTTTTTTATGATCCCAGGTAAAAAATTTTTTTTTTCTTAATTTATGAAAAATATCTTCTTTTTTATGATTCCATTGTATAAAGGATGCTTTTCCTCTACTTTCTATTCAGTTTTGGCCTAGCCAGAGTACAGTTATGACCCCTTGTATTTTTTCAAAATGTCGCTCGATAAAGTGCATTTACGTCATTGTTTACTTTATGAATTCCGTAAAGACAATACCGCGAGTGTGGCAACCAAAAACATTTGTGAAGTGTATGGAGCAGATGTCATCAAAGTTCGACAGGTACGAAGATGGTTTACAAAATTCCGATCTGGAGATTTTTCACTCATTGATAAACCACGTACCGGGCGGCCATTGAAGTCTGATGATGACAAGTTAAAAGTCATAATTGACTCCAATCCACGTCTAATCATCAGGGAGATTGTGTCAATGATGGGAGCCAACCAAACAACCGTATTAAGACATTTGAAGCGTATGGAAATGGTTTCGCGGTACGACGTTTGGATACCTCATCAATTGTCGGCTGCCAATTTATTGGATCGTGTTTCAACGTGCGTTGATTTGAGTGCGAGACAAAAACATGAACCTTTTTCGCATCGTTTGGTGACGGGAGATGAGAAGTGGGTCGTGTACAACAACGTGACAAGAAAAAGACAGTGGGCTATACCTGGAGAAGCCCCATTAACAACTTCGAAGGCCGAAACCCAAAAAAAAAAGTTAAACTTTGTGTTTGGTGGGATGATAAGGGTATTGTGTGTTTTGAACTCTTGGAACACGATCAGACAAGTACAGCAGAACGATATTGTCAGTAATTATCCAAATTGAACATCGACCTTCAAAAGGATAGACCAGAATTGGTAAAAAGAAAAGGGGTAGTGTTTCATCACGACAACGCGCGACCACATGTGGCTATGATGATCCAACACAAGCTAAATGAGTTAAATTGGAATGTTATCAAGCATCCACCGTATTTTCCAGATTTTGCTCTTTCTGATTTTCATTTATTCCGATCACTGCAAAAAAAATTAAATGACGAAAAAAATTATACAATAGAGCAGGTAAAAACATCCCTTACTTCATTTTTCGCATCAAAATCCACGGAATTTTTTACTACTGGTATTAATAAGCTGATAGAAAGATGGGAGAAGGTTATAAGAACTGATGAAAATTATGTAATTTATTAAATAAATAATGCATATTAAAAAAAAAATTAAAAAAATTATATGTAAAAAACGGTCAAAACTTTTGCATCAACCCAATACATATATATATATATATATATATATATATATATATATATATATATATATATATACACTACGGAGGCGTCCGCCTCCGTAGTGTAATGGTCAGCACGCTTGGCTACCGTTCTGGAGGTCCCGGGTTCGATTCCCAAGGGGGGTAAAATAAATATAAGTGATTTTTTCACTGTCATATTTTTTCAATATTACCCTGGACTGGTACCTGAAACGGAGGGCTGATCACCTTTCCTTCATGTGTAAACGATCAAGATAACACTGCGTTTATATGACGCAGTGCCCTATGCACCATTGGGGTGCGGATAAGGGTTTTATTATTATTATTATATATATATATATATATATATATATATATATATATATATATATATATATACAGTATCTACTCAATGAATTAGGGCCACCCATTATTTTTTTGAATACTCTGAAATCTTTTGGATTATTATATTTATTTTACATAAATACTTTAAGTTTTCTATTGACATCTAATATCATGTATATTACCTTCAATAATATGTAAAATACACCTGGATTATTTAAGCCTTTACAAAATTTCATACCCTTTTTCTGAGAAAGGTCTCTAATTAGCACAGGTAGACAGATAGTTGAAAGTTCAAAAAATAGTCCTATCTCATTTATTAGTGATGTTTCTTGAGTTCTGGTTGTTGTTTTGTTCAGAGAGGTTATATAGTTATCGTGTCTTGTGAAAAAAACTTGATTTTTAATTTTTGTTCATAAAGTAAAAAATTTTGTTGTAAACACAAGAGTTTTTTTTGAAAAGGACAAAATGGGAAAAAGTAAAGACATTTCTGAGGAAAAAAAGTCTAGTGTTATAGTGCTACTGAAATTAGGAATACTATCTAATAGAGAAATTTCAAAAAAAGAAAACGTTTCTCGTCAAACAGTGGACAGAATTTCAAAATCAATAAAAAATCAGCCACCCGCCACCAGCAATCGGCGAAAGAACTGTCGTAGGATTAGAAAAACAACACCGAGGACTGATCGAAAAATCGTTCAAAGTGCCTTAGAAAACCGTAGTGCATCAGCAAAAACATTAAAAATAAAATTGGAAGAAGAGGGTATAAATATATCGGTATCAACACTGAGGCGACGTCTTTACGAAGTAAATCTGAAATGCAGGCGCCCTGTAAAAGTACCAAAATTGACACCACGAATGAAAGCGGATCGATTAAAATGAGCCAGGCTACATCGAAATTACTCGGTAGATGATTGGAAAAAGGTATTTATTTAAATTGAATTTTCAACATATCATTTTAGTAAATAAGCTTATATTTGAATTAAACTTAAATTTTCATTATTTTTCAGGTCATCTTTAGTGATGAGTGCCGGTTAGAAGCCGTGACAGAGAGCCGTCGATTCGTCAGGAGAACACCAATGGAACGTTACAATGAGGCCTGTGTGGTAAAAGTTATCAAACACCCCCCTGCAACAATGATATGGTCATGTATTATTAACAATTTACCTGGGCCGTTGTTTTTCGTGGAAGGAACAATGAACCAAAATTCCTATAAGCAGGTCCTCGAACGAATTTTATTGCCCTTCTACCATACACTCGACCCAACAGAAGGTCCATACACCTTCATGCAGGATGGGGCACCTTGCCACCGGGCTAAATCAATAATAAAATTTTTGTCTAACAAAAATCTGCCTTTGCTCCCCTGGCCTGGAAATTCTCCGGACCTTAACCCTATAGAAAACGTATGGAGCATGTTAAAAATAAGGTATACTCATTTCCAAATCCGACAGTAGACTGTCTAAAAAAAAATATTCAAAAAAATTGGTCAGAAGACGAAGAAATAAAAAACATGATAAAACAGTGCATTTTAAGTATGCCAAAAAGAATTGAGGCAGTTATTTCTTCCAAAGGTGGAAATACTAAATACTAACTATATTTATATAAAAATTTATGCATAATTTAAGCGTAATAAAGTGTTCATGTGTAAATAAAATTCAATGTTGTTTTATTCAAGGTTTTCTCTGAGTTATTCCTGTTTGAATTGAGAAATTGCGCGAAATTCTGCGTGGCCCTAATTCATTGAGTAGATACTGTATATATACATATATATATATATATATATATATATATATATATATATATATATATATATATATATATATATATATATATATATATATATATATATATATATATATATATATATATATATATATATATATATATATATATATATATATATATATATATATATATATATATATATATATATATATATATATATATATATATATATATATATATATATATATATATATATATATATATATATATATATATATATATATATATATATATATTTATATATAAACAAACGTAAAATGGCCACTGGACTTATTCCAAATTGATGCTTCAAAAACCACATACATAATAATATACATATTGCAATACCTGAAACATGTGTTCTTCTCGGAGTTATTTAGGCACAACGGATTAATATGGAGAAAATGTAATTTATTTATTTGTGACGTAACAACCTTACACCACAATAGGTTACAGTGACGATTAACATTAAAATGAATAAATACGTTATTTACCATAATACGTTACGTAAAATTACGTAAACTCGTTTTTTTGGGTGAAATATTCAAATATTCGAATATTCAAATATTCACGCGTGCCAGAACATTTTTACATAAGGTCGATATAGAGATGTTAAAATGTAAGGAATGTGGGTATGTACGTGACACATTGGTGGCAACAACGTGGCCGCAATCGTGTGCATACCCGCGAAGTCTGGCAAGCGGATTCTAGATTTGTCAGACGGACAAGGGAAAAGTGTACTAAATCATTGTATATTGATTTGGCGTTTAATTTGTAGAACTTCATTTTAATTTCTGGATTAATTTTTAAATCAAACAGATTTTTAGGGTCTATTTAGTTGTATTTTATTAAGAAAAACATATAAACAATTGTCACAATATGGATTTTCATTGTGTTTTTATTAATAAAATACAACTTAGTTGACTCAAAAAATCTGTGTTTGATTTAAAAATTAATGTATAAATATACTAAATCATTGTCAGACCCACACTCCTCTATGACTTTGAATGCTGGACGAAGTATAACATCTACTCTAGGCATCTAGAAACTGCTAAAATCGAATTTTAGATGGTCAGCTAAGGTATCTCTTAGAGATCTCTTGAGATAAAATAAATAATTCGCACATTCCTGGAAGCTTGGCTGTAACAGGCATCAATAGTCTTATTCTTCTTGGCTACATCCCAAGTTATCATCTTTGTAGACTGTTATCCAAAGGGTCAGCTCTCCTCGTCCTTGTGTTGTAGGTCTTTTTATCAAATATAACGTCAGCTAGGTCATGTCTTCGAATCATGTTACATTTCTGTAGTCCATGATTTTTTTTGGTCTACCTCTAGATGTCTTTCGAAGAAGATCCATGGCAATCTCATGGTTCACAATATGAGCAGGTTCTCCATATCTCATTCGCCCATACCATCTCAATTGCCTTTCCTCTCCCTTACTATTGACAGACGTCAATAGTTAGGTAGAGAAAATGCACTTGAGATGGTATGGGCACATAGGACGCAGAGAACCTGAACATATTGTAAACCAAGTGATCTTCCTCGAAAGACATCTAGAGGAAGACCAAAAAAATCCATGAAACAAAGGCATGGCCAAGGTGACGTTGTCCATGACAAAAGGACCTAGATCACGAATTACTTTGTTTTTATACGTAATGAAATGTATACGCACATATTTATATTTAAATATATGAAAACTTTGATAAATCCATACATTTGCTAAACCCTCTTTTAGTGGAACAGAAGGCCTATTGACGACAATCAATAATACAGCTTCTCCTGAGGAGTACAAACGTGGTTTCCTCCCAGCAAACAATTTCCTCCGAATGCTGGACGATGTACAACACCTACTCAAGGCAACTAGAAACTGCTGAAATGCGAACGTTTAGGTGGTCAGCTGAAGTGTCCCTTAGAGATAAAATAAAAAGTTCACGCATTCGTGGAAGCCTGGCTGTAACAGGCATCAATAGTAAGGTAGAGGAAAGGCAATTGAAAGGCATTAATAGTAAGGTAGAGCAAAGGCAATTAGTACCTTAGTAAACCCCTTCGGAGATCCAAAACAAATGATCTGAGAAGGTACTTTATGGAAAGATTTATATGTAGTGATTAGTCATATTTTCTTTTTTTTTTTTTACATTAAGTTTTTTATATTTTCTTATCTGTTATAATTTCTCATTTTCTATATTTTCTCATATGTTTATTTTAAATATGCTTCATATGTTTTACTCATTTTTTTTTAAATATCGTAGTCGTACAGGAGAAAGTGACCAAGTGCATTTGTTTACAAAAACGTGATCATTGACTATTTGATATCTTACTAGCTTAATATTGCCCTGAAAAAATCCCAAAGGATTTAAAACTTAGAAGTATAATATATTGAGTTGTTAAAAATGACTAACTGCATTGATGTTTATTTTTTTGCCAAGCAAAAGTGACTTAAATGGCCCTCCTGAACACTTTACGTTTTGTTAGTTAGTCACTTTCTCCTGTACGACTACGATATGTTTCTTATGCCTATATATTATACCTGTTTATTGTTTTCATATTTTGCCATGTATTAGTATTAGTTTTGGTTATTTAAAAAGTTACTTTATTATTTTATTATTTGTGTTCCAGTCTTCTTAACCTTAATCCCATAAATAGAAATAGAAATTACTCTTTGGGTATATTACATGTATGTAATATATTTTACAACTATATATTTTACAACATGACTTATGTATGTAATATATTTTAGTCCGCCTCCGTGGTGTAATGGTCAGCGTATTTAGCTACCGTGCTGGAGGTCCCAGGTTCGATTCCCAGGGAGGGTGAAAATAGATATTAGTGAGTTTACACTGTAATATTTATTTAATAATACCCTGGACTGGTTCCTGAAGCGCAAGAGTGATCACCTTGCCTTCATGTAAGTAATGATCACGATAACACTACGTCAATTCGATGCAGTGTCCTATGCACCATTGGGTGCGGATAAGGGTTATAAGTAAAGTAAGTAAGTAAATATTTTACAAAATTAAAAAATAAGTAAAGGCACATAGATTGTAGAGAACCTGAACATATTGCATACTAGGTTATCGCTATGGACCTTCTTCGAAAGACATCTAGAGGAAGACCAAAGGATTCATGGATGCTGCAGAAAGATAACATGATTCGAAGGCATGACCTAGGTGATGTATGTAATAGAAAGACCTATAACCTGAGGACAAGAAGAGCTGCTCCAGCAGTCTACAAAGACGATAAGTTGGGATGAAGCCAGGAAAAAGAAAAAGGTTTCCGACTTCAACTTTGCGTAAATCCAACATCACAACCCTGGAACTTGCGAGCAAATTAATGATTCAAGTAATTATCTACGTAATAAAAAAACCACAATAATTATTACGATACATATTGAATGGCCACTGTCTATTAATGACATATTGCGGTATTTCCATAAAACGGGTGAGTACATAAACGCACACATTGCATATTATGTGCAGTAGACGGCCATAAAAACATGACCGTTTAATATTTTAATTATCAAACGTAAATCCAGTAAATAGTTTAAATTAATTAAAATAATTTGTTTTGTAATAAAGTTTTATTTTTATTATATGTGTAATAAATAATAAACATGGTTTTTATTATTAATTATTTAAAGGGCAGTTACAATATGGAATAAGCTGATGATTTGAATATAAAAATTAATCGGTTGTATAAGACCATTTTTGAGTTTGTTAGTGTAAATATGACTATTTTTATTTAATGCAGTACTTGGTAAATACCACGTTATCTTAAAATCAAGGGTGTTCGAAAATGATGCGGAATGCATCGAAACTCGTGTTACAGTATATTTTAAGATAAAGTGGTATTTACTAAGTAATTAATTAAAAATGGATCGATTTTACCACAATGTGGCTGCCGAATTAATTAATGAAATTAAACATGACTAGTTTCGACCACTAAATTTGTTCTCATAAACTATTCACAGATGTTTCCACTTGACGTCAAGAACGTCTTGTTTTGAGTTATATATGTATTTATTATTTTTTGACATCTCATCAAAGATGAAGAAGAATATGGAAGTCTGGGCATTTACGGGGCTGACGACTGTCATAGAGATCTTTGATGAGATGTCAAAAAATAATACTTGAAAATAATAAGTATTTGGACACACTCAAAATGTTGTAAATATGTAGATGTTCTCATAAACTGTTTTAGATATTTTGACTCGATGTTAAGTTTATCTGTAGTTCTCAAAACTAGTCGTGTTAACATTATAAACAAAAAATTGTCCGTGTTTGAAAACTCATCGAAACATAAATACGTCGAAACACGTAACAATTTTTTTGAATTTTTTCGAAATACGTGACAATGTTTTTTGTCAAAACACGTGATAATATTTTAAGAAATAGTGGTATTTAGCAAGTAAAACTAAATCAAAAGTAACTCAAAGTGGTCTTATGGAAGTCTCATTTTTTTCACTAAATTTCTTGAACAGAGTTGCTAAGATGCAACATTTTTAACCAATTAAAAACAGTGATACAGATCAAAATTTTAACCTGATATAGCTGTTTAAAACTTGTAGATAATTAAAAGTAAGGGAACGCATTACTCGTTTTTCTGAATTATTCTGCTAGAGCGATAAAAAAAATTTTTAAAATGTAATTATTAAAAAAAAAAATTAACACTTAAATATACCACTTATGAGTTTTATTTATATTATATTTACGATATTTTCATCTTCTGGTGAAAAGTAAAAATAACGAACAAAAATTTATTTAGGGGTATATTTAGGTCAATAAATATTAGAAAGGGCGGGGGGGTTAAGGAATTTTTTTGTAAAAATCAACATGTCATTCCACAAAGTTAATGCCGACTCAATAAATAATTTAAAAATGCTACATTAAAAGAGATAGCTACCCGTTAAGTACTTTTATAAATACGATAATAGTAAATAATAATAAACCCTTATCCGCACCCCAATAGTGCATAGGGTACTGTGTCATATAAACGCAATGTTATCTTGATCCTTACACATGAAGAAAAGGTGATCAGCCCTCCGCTTCAGGTACCAGTCCATGGTAATATTGAATAAATATTACAGTGAAAAACTCACTTTTATTTATTTTGCCCCCCTTGGAAATCGAACCCGGGACCTCCAGAATGGTAGCCGATAAATAAGATAGCTTGATAATTAGTACGTTGTATACTTAAAAAATTAAATACGGCTGCTTGTTCCTTGATACAAAATCACCCTTCATTGCTGTTCTTAAAAACGCAGAACGGCGAGACTGAAAACCAAAAAAAAAAATATGAAAAACATTTTAAAAAAACGTTATATGTATACGTCAATTGATTCAATTATTTTAATTATCTTCATACGAGTTAGCATAATAAAGCAATAACAAATCTACCCTTTGTATGTTTGTGTCCGTAATAAACATGCAGTTTACAGTAATTGCTCGTTATTATTTATGAATAATTGTTATTGAATATTGATATGGAATTATTTAGTTTGTCACCTTAGTGCGGGTTAACTGAGAATAATAATTCCCCTTGACATGAAACAAGTTTAACCCTTCTGCGTCGAAATTGTACAAAAAACGAATTTTTTAATATATTTTTAATTAATGTTTTACTTGCTAGATACCAATATTTATTGAAATCTATTATGGCACGTGTTTCGATATGTTCCGCATCTTTTTCAAACACCGTATGTGAGTATAATTCTTAGATTTGTGCCCTTGGGACGTAGAAGGGTGAAGAGAGGAGCTGTTTTTTTATTCTTATTTATTTTTAATTTTTTATATTTTTTTATCAGTTTTTATCAGTCGAAATATAGACCACAATAAGTTTATTGTGATCTATACTTCTTTATTTTTGTATTATGAATACTGTTATTGCTTTTTTATTATTATTGTGATTTTCTTTAAAATTTACATGATGTGTTTTATAACTTGTAGATAACAGACATTATCATCTAATCATTTTAACAGTTTCCATATAAAACTTTTCTTTAAAAACAATATATATATATATATATATATATATATATATATATATATATATATATATATATATATATATATATATATATATATATATATATATATATATATATATATATATATATATATATATATATATATATATATATATATATATATATATATATATATATATATATATATATATACATATGTATATATATATATATATATATATATATATATATATATATATATATATATATATATATATATATATATATATATATATATATATATATATATATATATATATATTTATATATATATATATATATATATAAATATATATATATATATATGTATATATAAAACTTTGACTAATATTCACATATCAAATTTTGATGGTTCTGAGTTATAATATCTGAATAAGTATTACTCAAAAGTTTTATTTTTTTATTATTTTTTAATGGAGTTTCTATTGACCATTTGATGGATGATATGTGTCGCCTACTTTCAAAATCCGACAGATCCATGTAAGTCTATTTTGCAAAAAATGCAAACTTCTCCGAGTAACATTTATGTTTCAAACATTTGTCTATCTTTGGATAAAATATTATGAAATAGAGAATTTTCCAATTTTTTGGGATTTTTTCCAGTATTTAAAAATAACACGAGACACAAACCGATAATGACGTCGTCTTAATTTTTGACCTATTACCGCTCTCAGATTAGCCGATATGGGTCAGAAGGCAAATTCCATGAATATAGCAGAATTTGAAATACAACGCTGTTTTTAAGTATTATTACAGGGTTTTCAAGTATATCTTAAACAATAACACCCACAATTGGCATTCCGATAGAGTATTTATTTTTAAAATCTTATAAAATTATATCTGGCGGATTTTGAAAGTAGGCGACACATATCGCTCACTCCTTTAAAGAACGTCATAAATCAAAAATCGGCTTGACGGCGGCTCTCGGGAGGCATGCGGAGTACATGGCCAAGCCAACTGAATCGCCTCTTCTTGACGACAGTTTTGACCAAGATTTATGGACCTAAATTAAATATATTAAAATCAAATTCTGTTTTCGGTCTACTAGGTTGTATATTTTATTTTTAAATTAACGTTTTTAAATAAATCGTGACAATAGTTTCGCCTTGTTAGGCCATCATCAAACTACTATAGTGAAGTGTTTGATTTTTATATTTAAAATATAAAATATAGAGTTCTACAAATTGAACTCCAAATTAATCAATAAATATATTATTTATATTTATTGATTAATTTGTCGTCGTTACCGACATCATCAGACTGATGATGTCGGTAACGACGAGACCCGGTCGCTGGTCAAATAAAAATAAAGTGGAAAAGCTAAAAATATTGGTTTTAATCTAATAATATATTAAAAATGCAATTCCATCACGAAGTGTCAGTGGATAATATAAATCTATGTCATGTTTATATTAATAAACTTAAAAGTGGTCTTATACAAAGGTTTTATTTTATATTAAAATTTTAATCTTGATTTTGGTGGTGTGACCAATTTTTAACATAAGTGTCCCATATCAAAAAGCCACGAATAAAAAAATGTATTTTCCTTATTTTTTACGATTTGAGTGATTTTATAACCGTTGCAGGCCTCCTCTTATTTCAGGAATGTGGACATAACTGTAACGGGAAATTGTCACTTGATTTTGTATTAAAATGTATATGTATTATTTTATGTAAATTTGGCAAACTTTACATCAATAATCCGATCAACATTAACATTTTTAAGAATTATTATATATAACATAAATAATTAATGTTATAATTATTTTGATGTAAATTGATTGTGAATGTATCATTTTTTATGTTTTATAATTTAATAATGTATTTTCGTATTTAAAGCAATATTATAATATCACAAACAAACACATACATATCGCTCACTCCTTTCAACAACGTCATATATCAAACAACTGTATTTTTCTGAAGATCGTTTTTAATGTTTAAAAATAAAATATAATGTGTTGAAAATAAATATCAAGCCACTTGTTAAACTTTTAACTGCGCAACAGATCTTTTTAACAAAGTTCAATAATTGGCTTGATATTTATTTTTAAACTATTATATTTTTAAACTTTATAAATTATTACATTTTTAAATGAAATGCGAAATGTTGAAATGCGCTCCCTCAGACGAATGTGTGGAAAATGATTGTATGATAGAATTAAAAACGACGATATAAGAAAGGAATGTAAGGCTGAACTAGGAATAATTGAAAAGATTAGGAAGAGTTCTTTGCGGTGGTATGGACATGTGGAGCGAATGGATAGCGAGAGAATGACTAAGAAAATATATGTGGCAAATGTGAGAGGGAAAAAAGAACGTGGACGACCGAAAAAGACTTGGCACGATCAGATCAATCAGAACCTAAAATCTGGCGGTGTCAAAAGTCTGCGTAATCGGAGGGCATGTATGACTAGATGTATGGATGTGAAGGAGGCGAGGAGTGTATGTCAGGACAGAAGAGTGTGGCGTTCCATCCTCTCTGCCAACCCCTGCGGGGAAACGGCGTGATGGTCGTAGTAGTAGTAGTAGTACATTTTTAAACCTTAAAAACGATATCTTGAAAAATCAAGTTTTTAAGATTATACATATGTGTGTTTTTTAATATTTATTATATGTGCATGTAATATATGATGAACTAATAGTGGATATTCGATAAATAATAATGATACTGTTCATCAGGAAGTTCCTAATACCTTATAAGTAAAAACGAAAAACGAGTTTTCATTAATTCGGTGTTATTTCCCAACCATAGGAAGTGAGTCTACGGTAAGTTTGTATTAAGGTCAGCTGTATAACAGTCTGGCCTATCATAATTTTATATTGCGATAAAACCACGTAACCGAAATAAAATTTAAATATATTACGGTATGTTACACTCCCATACAAATATGTAATCTACCGTGAATTTCAGTTGCAATCGGTTTCAGTTATTTACGCCTGAAAAAATCTCAAGTTTACAGATCCAATGAAAAAACTGAAACTCTTATTTTATTATTATTTCATATGGTTATGATTTCGTCCGCCTCCGTAGTGTAATGGTCAGCACGCTCGGCTACCGTTCTGGAGGTCCCGGGTTCGATTCCCAAGGGGGGTAAAAATAAATATAAGTGATTTTTTCACTGTAATATTTATTCAATATTACCATGGACTGGTACCTGAAGCGGAGGGCTGATCACCTTTCCTTCATAAGTAAAACGATCATGATAACACTGCGTTTATAAGACACAGTGCCCTATGCACCATTGGGGTGCGGATAAGGGTTTTATTATTATTTTGATTATGGTTACAAAAGTTTTTTTAAATATTTTAATTCAAACCCTTATCCGCACCCCAATGGTGCATAGGGCACTGCATTATGTAAAGGCAGTGTTATCTTGATCGTTAACACACGAAGGAAAGGTGATCAGCCCTCCGCTTAAATATTTTAACTAATTGAATATTTCTACTTACAAATTAAAAACACAGTTCTCTCCAATAAAGAGACTGAGCTCTTGTGCTTGGAGAGGGACTTACACTTGTTAGTTATGTTAGTTGGTAAAACATCTGTCTTTTATAATTAAAATACAATTTTGTTTTAAAACACCATAAATATTTTATTATAATGTCTACCGATAAGCTCCGAAACCGGTAGACATTATAAATAAGTTTTTATTAAATAATTTAAGTGATTTTATACTAAGTTACATTTTGATTATAAAATGGAAAATCACAGAGTTAGTGCTTCAAATATATTGTAAATTATTTTTTTTTTTAATTATTTTTTTTTACCGTGTTTTTTTCTTTGTTTTTCTTTCACGCACGTATTTTTTTCATACATTTTTATTCATAACATAATACATTTGAATCATTTATACATATGGAGAACATTTATACTTCGATTCGCTGTGCCTCTCCATAAAAGAGACTGTGCTCTTGTGCTTGGAGTGGGACTTACACTCGTGGTTTAATGTTGTATAACAAAAGATATAATAGTCTTTTTTGTACATTTTTTCAAGATTTAAATGTTAAGAGCTTTAATTTTTTTCTTACGTATTTTTATATCAACTATTTTTTTTATTTCTTTAGGGAGTTTATTGAAATGTTTGATTGCCAAATATTTGAAGTTTTTCTGAAATTGCTTGGTGTTGCATTTCGGAGTAGAAAAATCGTTTGAGAATCTCAATGATAAATTTTATGTTAAATTTAAATAATTTAAAATACTTTAATTTATTTTTTAGCATTTTAATGTCTTCAATGTTTTGCATGTCTGTTCGAAGGTTGTTGAAGTAATTAGTTTCCAAATATTGTGAAAATATAAGACACTATTTTATTTTAAATCTTAATAAAGATGAAGATGAATATAGAAGTCTGGACATTTACAGGGGTTACGACCTTCATAGGTTGTTTAAAGTGATCACTTTAAACACGCGTAACATACACCAATGCTACCCATGATTGACAAATACACTACTCAAATTCTTGAAACTTCTAGATGTATTGATCAAACTTGAAACACAGTGCTTGACTTCACTAGAGACATGTTTGGTGGGATGTAGGAAACTTTTTATTAAGCAGACATTATTTCATTTGTATGTGAGGTCCAAATTCAAGATTATACCGTATTTACATGCTTCAGAAACGCCAAAAAATAACATTTTAATTTTTTGAATATTGAAAGCATTAACTTTGTGGATTATATTGATATATTATTTCGAGAAATAATATACCGTTTTTATTTCTTATTTCTGCTTATAATTTGACCAATTAATTTGTGTATAACATTAAGAGTTGAAATCGTATGGAGTATTCTGAAAACGTTTTATATTTAAAAACATAAAGTCCATTTCACATATAAAATCTCATAATTTACACAGTTACATTATGGATTTATATTATCCACTGACACTTGGTGATGGAATTGCATTTTAATATATTATTAGATTAAAACCAATATTTTTAGCTTTTCCACTTTATTTTTATTTGACCAGTCTGATGATGTCGATAACGACGAAACCCGGTCGCTGGTCAAATAAAAATTAAGTGGAAAAGCTAAAAATACTGGTTTTAATCTAATAATAATAGTTACATTATGATTTGAAGAAATACATATTCATTGGTTTTAAATGACGTAGAAAACAAAAACTAACTAACTAACTAACCATCACGCCGCTTCCCCGCAGGGGTAGGCAGAGAGAATAGAGCGCCACACCACTCTGTCCTTGCAAACATTCTTCGCCTCTTCCACGTTCATGCATCTCCTCATACATACCCGCCGATTGTTACGACTCCTAACCTGACCACTTTCAAGTATTTGGCATACCTGATCGTGCCATGTTTTTCTCGGTCTTCCTCTGCTTCTTTTCCCGCTAACATTCGCCTCATAAATTTGTTTTACCGTTCTTTCCTCACTCATTCGTTCTACATGTCCAAACCATCTCAACACACCTTTCTTAATTTTATCGATAATGCTTATCTCAGCTTTGCATTCCTTCCTTATTTCACTATTCGCACATCTATCATACATCGTTTTGTTACACATTCTTCTGAGAGATCGCATTTCGACTGCATTCAGTCTACTTTCATCCTTCTTTTGCCAACTCCATGTTTCACTTCCATACATTAGAGTTGGAACCAGGACTCCGTTGTGCACTGCCAGTTTAGCTTCCGCTGATAGGTTTTTATTTGCTATAACTGATTTCAGTGCACCGTTCATTTTGTTCCCAGCATTCATTCTCCTTTCTATATCTTTATCAATCTTTCTATATCATTTCATATCTTTCATTTCTATATCATCTATATTCTACATCTATTTTCTACATCTATATTCTATCATCTATATTTTATCATCTATATTCTACATTCTATATCATTTCATTTCTATATCATCTTTCTATATCTTTCAAACGTAGAAAACAAACAGCAAAAATACTTGTATTTTTTGCAGGTCACATTTTTTTGCTGTCTCGCCAAACTACTGTATGTAGAATTTTTATAGAAATAAATTTACGTGTAATTCAGATATTTGAATAATTATTGTACATGTGAATATATTTTTTTTAGTTTTTTACTCATATTCTTAATTTTTTGGTGGATCTGTATTATATATAGTAAAAAAAGTATTATATAGTTTTTACCACGTTTTTAATACGTGGAAAAACCTATACTAATAGTTATTATCTTATTCTAAAAATGTTAATAATACATAAAATATAGTTAAAACAATGTGACATTTTAATTAAAAAATGGAAAATCACAAAGTTAGTGTGCTTCGAATAAAAGTTACATTTAATATACAAATTTAAATATAAAGTAACACAACAAAATACGGTTTATTAAATTCAAAGTATTTAGTTAGAAAAGTATTACACATATCTAAAAGTTGATATGGCATGGCAATGGTATGTTGCGGCGTATACCTGATCGTCATTTACACAAAGTAATGCGATCATTCTTATTTATGTATTAATTTTAAATCAAACACAGATTTATTGAGTCTACTAAGTTGTATTTTATTAACAAAAACACAATTGGACCACGGTCCTTATGTAGCTATACAATTCTAAGTGACAGTTTTAACACGTGCAGCAATAATTTATGGGAGACAACAGTAGCTAATGGGGGATGTAGGTATGTACCCTTATATTTATTTTCTGGGAAAGGAAGAATTTATTGACATGGCCATATTTTAGAGAATTAATATTTTAAAGCTTAATACAATTGTTGGTAATATTATTTTTAAGAATTTATATATGTAGATGTTACATTCGTTTATCAATAAAGATCATTCTTAAATTATCGATAATCTATATCCCAGCATTCTATTTAATTTATTTAAACTTCATGTACAAAAAATAAATACGTATAATGACGGGCTTATTGCTTAAAAGCAGTATCTTCCAACCAACCAAAAACAGACTGGTGATATTGATCAATACGTTTGATACCATATATAGCTGTTTGCAATCAGATGGTAGAAAGTATTTGAACATTTAATTTTAAAAATCCTAAATAAATTACAAATTGATGATAATAAGGAAAACAAAGGAAAAAGGGAGTTTAGGGAAGGAGTGAGAGGGAAAAACTAAGGGAGAACGTTTGATGGACAGTTAGGATTCTAATGAAAAATAGTAATATCTCAGACCATTCTTAAAAGTTATTAGAGAAGATGCATTTTCTTCAGGGGGATGTATTTATTCCTTATTTTACCATTCGAATATACATGACGCATTGTTTTTATTGAAACAAATTTGTCAATGTAACTCATTAAAATATATAATACACGCTGTATATAATAAACGAATAATCAGGATTTGGATTAATCAGGGGGTATGTATAAGGAGATGCATGAACGTGAAAGAGGCGAAGATTTTTTTCAAATGCAGATATGTGTCGCGTTCTATTCTTTCTGCCTACCCCTGCGGGGTAGAGGCATGATGGATAGTTACCCTTAATTAATTATTTATTATAAGTATTCTCTCAGTATATAATATTATCTTCCATACAGTGATATGAATAATGCACAATTTATATAGCGCCGTATTCGTAAAAAATCTTAATAATCTTACAACATTTTGAGTGTGTCCAAATACTTTTTCACTAAATCTGGATTATCTCCAATTACAGGAGTTATTTTCATATTATTTTTTGATATCTCATCAAAAGTGAAGAAGAATATGAAAGTCTGGGCATTTACGGGGTTGACGTCCGTCTTAGGCTGGTTTAAGTAATCACTTTACACACGTGTAACATTTACCAAATCTACCCATTATTGACAACCACACTACTTAAATTCTTGGAAATTCTGTATATATGAACCAATTTAGAAACCTTGTTCTTGAATCACTAGAACTTGGTATTTTCTGGCGTTTCTCATGTGTGAGATTATAATCCAGGATTCGGACCTAACATACTAATATACATAAGATTTTTTGCTTAATAAAAAGCTTCTTTACATCTCACCAATAGATCTCTCCAGTGAAGTTCTAGTGATTCAAGAACAAGGTTTCTAAATTGGTTCATACATACAGAACTTCCAAAAATTTGAGTAGTGTGGTTGTCAATAATGGGTTGAATTGGTGAATGTTACACGTGTGTAAAATGATCACTTAAACCAGCCTATGACGGTCGTCAGCCCCGTAAATGCCCGAACTTCCATATTCTTCTTCATCTTTGATGAGATGTCAAAAAATAGTACTTAATAATCTTCATTAAACTTGTAAAAAAAGTGTTTACCGATTATAGTTTTTTTTTAAATACATCATTCAAGTGTTAAAGGTTGTTGTTTTTAAGACGCCATTTATTTAAATATATATTTTTTTAAACATACATGTAATCAATTCTCTATAGTTAATACTCAAATTTATTTATTAACTATTGTAAACAAGATGAGATGAAAAATCGTTATGTATTTCAAATAAAAATGACGTTATATTATTTATTATTTTGGCATTAACTTTGCAGAAGAGATTGATTGACAAATACAAAAAAAATCTTGAATATGATCATTATTTAATTTCCTTAAGTAAAAGTCCGGTAAAGACATTTATGAGGCGAATGTTAGCTGGAAAAGAAGCAGAAGAAGACCGAGAAAAACATGGCACGATCAGGTATGCCAAATATTTGAAAGTGGTTAGGTTAGGAGTCGTAACAATCGGCGGGTATGTATGAAGAGATGCATTAAAGTGGAAGAGGCGAAGAATGTTTGCAAGGACAGAGTGGTGTGGCGCTCTATTCTCTCTGCCTACCCCTGCGGAGAAGCGGCGTGACGGTGAGTTAGTTAGTTAGTTTTAGAACTTTTTGGACCCATTCATTCAAAGAAACCATTCCTTTTTATTAATATATTTAAAAATTAAAAAAATATATATGAATAAGAGAAGAAAGAAGAACAATTATTTAATAATGAAAATTAAAGATGTGATATATTTTATGATAGTGTTGAATTTTCTCCTTTTTTATATTTCGCTTACTCCTTTCAACAACATCATATAATAAAAAATTAGATTTTTCAGGAGATCGTTTTTAATTTTTTTAAATATTATAAAATGTATTAAAAATAAATATCAAGCCACTTATTGAACTTTTTACAGTGCAAAAGATCTTTTTAGGTAAAACTTGAAAGTGTTTTCACCATTTGAAAAATATTTTAAATATTATATTTAAAAAATATAGTTTTCCTTTTCTTCAAAATGAAAAAACAACACTTTCTGCCATGTTCCGGGTAAATATTAAGTTAAAAATATGCCACTTTTGCTAGGATATAGTACATTTTCTGGGCATTCCGAAAACACGCAAAACTGAAAATTGTCGATTTTTTATATATGACGTTGTTGAAAGGAGTGAGCGATATGTTAAAAATGAAGTTAAATCGTGGATGTGAAATGACAATACCAACTCTTAATATTCGCACGTATTGTGAAATATTTAAAAAATAAACATTCGTTAACCAAATAACTATCACATGTTTATTTTAACAGGGCTGCCCTAAACGTGCATTAAAATAATAATAATAATATTATTTTTTGACATCTCATAAAAGACGAAGAAAAATAAGGAAGTCTGGGCATTTATGGGGCTGACGTAGGCTGGTTTAAGTGATCACTTTACACACGTGTAACATTCAACTAACCATCAATATTTGAATAATTACCGTAAGCATTAATTTAAAACGTTTTTATACAAATTTAAACGTAAAATCACACGAAATATAGATTGATGTTGCGTTCTATTCTCTCTGCCTCACCTTGCGGAGAAGCGGCGTGATTGTTAGTTAGTAAGTTAGTTTAAAATACCAATGAAATTCTGCAATAAGTAATTTTATTTTTTATTTTTTAAATATATTGTGATTTTATAATTGAAAGTAAAACTTCATTTTAGTACTATTTGTTTGAGCTTAAGTGACTCATTATTAGAAAAAAATTGTGATAGAAATTGTGATAGAGTGAGTTCAAACCGAAAAACTTTAACTCAACAGTCCGCGACGCTAACCACGAGACCACAACCCGAATTAACTTATACAAATTCAAACGTTAAATGACACGATATATATGCTTTTTTTTTAAATGGAAAAAAAAGTATAACCATAACCGGAAACACATTGCGAGACCGAGTAAGAAATACCGACATCCGGAGCATGTTTAAGACGGAGGATATCGTGAGGTGGGGACGACAACGAAGGCGATACTGGAAAGAACATTTAAACAGAATGTCAGAAGACAGACTTCCATGTATCGCCCTCCAAGGCAACCCTGAAGGACGCAGACCCCTAGGCAGACCTCCGAAGAGATGGAAAAACAGCTGGGAGTCGACATCCCAAGAGCGACATGCGGAGGCACAAACAGATTCCTAGGATCTACAAAAAGAAGAAGAAGAATAATAATAATAATAATAATAAATAATAAAACCCTTATCCGCACCCCAATGGTGCATAGGGCACTG
Source organism: Brachycentrus maculatus (assembly GCF_059751285.1). Lineage (NCBI taxonomy): Eukaryota > Metazoa > Arthropoda > Insecta > Trichoptera > Brachycentridae > Brachycentrus > Brachycentrus maculatus. Next base: position 704,186 of record NW_028280817.1, read on the forward strand.
CGTCATATAAACGCAGTGTTATCTTGATCGTTTACGCATGAAGGAAAGGAGATCAGCCCTCTGTTTCAGGTACCAGTCCAGGGTAATATTGAATAAATATAACATTGTAAAAATCACTTATATTTATTTTACCCCCCTTGGGAATCGAACCCGGGACCTACAAGACGGTAGCCGAGCGTGCTGACCATTACACTACGGAAGCGGACAAAGACAGAAGAAGAAGAAAAAAAAGTTTTCTCTCTGCCAATCCCTGCGGGAAGCGGCGTGACGGTTAGTTGGATATTTTAGGTTAGTTTTTGAGAATGGGCCAGCCCTGTTTGTGGATGTCCCCATCGTTATGTAACCGGCGGATCTACACGCAGTGGGAACACACTCGACTCTATACACACAACACGCCACCACAAGGACACACGAGAACTCTTATCCATGTTTTATTTTTAAACCTTTTGGTATAAAATACACAAAAATCAGACTAGAGAAGCAATAAACGAAAATTGATCGATTCACTCACGAAAATCACTTTATATATAATTATAATGTCGACCGGATTCGACACAGACAGATTCTTTATCAAAAGTTTTCAAAGAAATTATGTATATTTTTTTTAATTTTGGTATAAAACACAAAAATTATACTAGTGAAATAATCAGGGCAAATTGATCGATTTACTCGCGAAAATCACTCTATATCTCATTATAATGATAACCGGATTTGACGCAGACAACTTCTTACTCAACGTAGTTCTTAAATGTATGCAAAAAGAACTCCACCGATAAGACACACAAGGTGGCTTGGTGGGTCTCTGCAAAAAAAATAAAATTGTTATTTAAATAGTATGGTCAATGGGTCTACGACGGGTAGTAAGGTCTACTATATGACAGGTCGTATGGGGTGTAAACACCCAAACTTCCATTTTCTTATTCATACATATCGAGATGACAAAAATGTTGAATAACCCAGATCTGTGACCAAGTATTTGGGAACACTCAAGTCGTCGTGGATCACGACAATTTATGAGAACTCCCACGTTCTAGGCGCGCTGATAATCTTCTCATTGGATCAAAAGAAAGCGACTCATCTGTGAACACACTCACTATCGGAGACAGACACTTACCTGCCTCGCTGGCCCACATAGAGCCTTACGTCAGATGCTGTAATACATACAACCTACTTCCGCTTGCCGCGGCAAACCGGTAAGGCGTGTTTGCACGGGCCCGTACCCGCGAAGCCTACTTTTCGCCGTTTGCAATACTCTAGGCTCGGCTGCGAATCGGGCTCCATAGCACGCAAGAAACTGGTCTGTGCAATACGCGATTATATCACTGAAATTTCAGAAAAACGTTTTCCAAAAATTCATGATTTTTTTTCATAAAATGTATGATGAGATGCCTGAATGTATGACGAATGAAAAGAGTCTGAAACTTCTGGTTCCAACCCTTATGTATGGAAGCGAAGCATAGTTTTGGCAAAAGAAGGATGAAAGCAGACTGAATGCAGTCGAAATGCGATCCCTCAGACGAATGTGTGGCAAAACGATGTTTGATAGATGTTCGAATGATGAAATAAGGAAACGAATGTAAGGCTGAGATAAGCATTATCGATAAATTTAAGAAAGATGTGTTGAGATGGTTCGGACATGTGGAACGTATGAGTGAAGAAAGAGCGGTTAAGCAAATTTATGAGGCGAATGTATTTGGAAAAAGAAGCAGAGGAAGACCGAGGAAAACTTGGCACAATTAGGTATGTCAAATACTTAAAAGCGCCCGGGTCAGGAGTCGTAATAATCGTCGGGTACGTATGAGGTGATGCATGAATGTGGAAGAGGCGAAGAATGTTTGCAAAGACAGAGTGGTGTGGCGTTTGATTCTCTCTGCTCACACCTGTGGCGAAGCGGCTTGATGGTTAGTTAGTTAGTTCGTTGAGAAGATGTATTTATTTTGTATTTTAAATATTCAAATTAGTATAAAACTAAAGAATGAGACGAAGAAATTAGTATTAATTGTTGTTTTTCCCACTTTCATTGTGACCTACTTATATAAATCGTTAATTCTGCGGTATTTTTTTTAAATTAAAATTCAACGTAATAAAAGAATTGGGCTTCGAGTCACAGCAGATTATAATTGACTAACCTTTTCCGTACTGATCATCCAAAAAATATGCGTGATTCGAAGGGGGTACCGAGCGACCCCAGATCATATTTGTATGGAAATCGTAGTACACAGTTTTCGGCAAGTATCATACCACCAGCTGAGGCATAGATGCCACGTCTGTTCAACGCGCAGTCAAGAGCTTACTGACGGCGGCTGTCCGATAAACGAGAGGCTGGAATTCGGATGAAACGAAATTCGACTAGTCTAGTTGTCTCGCTCTCTCATTATGATGATACTACATTTATTAGATTGAAATAAATGATTTATGTATTTTGTATATTAAAAGCATTGTTAACTTTGTGGTATGGTAAGATAACACTCTCCTTATCATTAATCGTTCGCTTTGTGTAACACCACTTCAATAAACACTAATTCGTGACAACCGGTTTCAGAATAATCACTCCATCATCAGGTCATTAAAATAAAATTATTACGGTGAAAATGATGAATGAAAATATTAATTATATAAACTAACTAACTAACTAACCATCTCGGCGCTTCCCCGCAGGGGTAGGCAGAGAGAATAGGACGCCACACCACTCTGTCTTTGCAAACATTCTTCGCCTCTTCCACGTTCATGCATCTCCTCATACATACCCGCCGATTGTAACTACCCTAACCTGACTACTTTCAAGTATTTGGCATACCTGATCGTGCCATGTTTTTCTCGGTCTTCCTCTGCTCCTTTTTACACTTACATTCGCCTCATAATATTTTTTTACCGTTCTTTCTTCACTCATTCGTTCTACATGTCCAAACCATCTCAAAACACCTTTTTTAGTTTTATCGATAATGCTTATCTCAGCTTTGCATTCCTTTCTTATTTCACTATTCGCACATCTATCATACATCATTTTGTCGCACATTCTTCTGAGAGAACGCATTTTGAATGCATTCAGTCTACTTTCATCCTTTTTTTATTATATCGGGTGTTATAAACACTTTACGAGTAGAATACAATCCTTAATAGGTTGAGTATGTTAAATTAGATATTCCTCCCGTCTGACAGAGATCCATTGGGGGATTTCAATCCCCCTGTTAGACCCGGTTAGGTTAATAAAACACTCTCCATTAAACGGTTGGTTTTCACTTTCATATATACATAATAGTAGAATACATTGAATGGGGAAGAGATAAGATGCTGGCATCTCAGTTTGGTCTCGTATCTCGGACCGTTATTGAGAGCAAAACCGGTTTCGTAGCGAGATGGTTATGTAGTTTACGTATTATGTATGAACTACTATTTCGTAATATACAATTGAACCTCCACTATCCGGACCTTGATTATTTGCTATATCGTCAAATTGAATTTATTTTTTTAAGAGGTTTTTAAGGTAAAATGTTTAATTTAATTTATATTTGAAGCTTTAATTTTGTGATTTTCCATTTTATAATTAAAAAATTACTTTTACAACATTTTGAGTGCGTCAAATACATATGTATGTTTTTTATTATAACCAAGATTCGGATCTCACATACTAATATAAGAGTTTCTGCTTAATAAAAAGCTCATTTTCATCTCACCAATAGATGTCTCTTGTGAAGTTCTAGTGATTCTAGTGAAATTGGTTTATATATATATCTATATATATATATATATATATATATATATATAGAACTTCCAAGAATTTGAGTAAAATGAGCAGTAGTTGAGCAGACTATGAGGGTCGTCAGCCCCGTAAATGCCCAGACTTCCATATTCTTCTTCATCTTTGGTGAGATGTCAAAAATAATATGGAAATGTAACTTTGTTTAATAATCACTATAAATATTTTATTATAACTTAATTATAATGTCTACCGGTTTCGAAGCAAACCGCTTTTTTTATCAAGACTGATTAATACCAAAACACTACCTAATTATGTAACACTACTTACAAGTTAAAGGCATTAACTGAAAATAAAATTTAAATGAAATAAAAAATAAAATTATTTAATAAATAAGCATTTTTTGACCTCAGGTCAGTTTTGAAGTCACAATTGATCTAAGCGTCGTTTTTTTTGTTTAACAGAGCAATACGATTATTTTAAGTCAAGTTTAAAAAAAACTTTCATAACATTTATATTAAGGTTGTTATAAGTAACTTGAGAATAAGAGGAATCTTCTTCTTCTTCTTTCCATGTTCGCTCCCTAGGTGGAGCATATTACCAACACGAGTCGTCTTCAAGTCACTCTGTCACGCGCCATCTCCTTGGCTTCCTCTCAGGTCCGGCGTCTCGAAGTTCCGCTGAGTATAGTCGGTGAATGGTCAAAGCTCAAAGCAAGAAACTAGCAAGTTTTGAAAATAGATGCCTGAGGCGAATACTGGGTATAAAGTGGTATGACTTCGTCAGGAATGACGATGTGAGGAGAAGAACTCAACAGCCCCTCATACTGGAAGTCCTGAAGAGGAGAAGGTGGACATGGTTGGGACATGTCCTTAGAATGCCACCTGAAGGCATCAACCACTCATGTCTCTTCTTCCAACCCCGAGGATTCCGGTGCCCCGGAAGGTCGCTGACGACCATAAGAGGAATACTTCGATTAATATATGTGTAAAATATGCCAAATCGACGCTGACTGTATCTTTCTTAATTTTACAAACAAAAATATATGTACCTACATATAAAAATACATACCCACACATATATGCGTATGTGTGTGCATTCTAGGACTATTTATTGTCTTATTATTGTATGTGTTTATAACAAAATATCCATAAATTATTTTATTATGAAGCTAAATTCCCATCTGAGTCATTTTCACACGAACCAAAACAAATAAAAAAATTTAAAAAAATTACCATTCACCAGTTCCAGAGTGATGATGATATTTTTAAAGCGCACTTAAAATCACTCATATCTACAAAACACAATTTCTCCAATGACGAATTATAAAATGTTCTCTGCTAAGCATTTCTTAAATATAAGTATTATTTTTTGACATCTCATCAAAGATGAAGAAGAATATGGAAGTCTGGGCATTTACGGGGCTGACGACCGTCATAGGCTGGTTTAAGTGATCGATTTACACAAGTGTAACATTCACCAATTCTACCCATTATTGACAACCACACTATTCCAATTCTTGGAAGTTCTATATATATGAACCAATTATTTTTTGACATCTCATCAAAGATGAAGAAGAATATGGAAGTCTGGGCATTTACGGGGCTGACGACCGTCATAGGCTGGTTTAAGTGATCACTTTACACACGTGTAACATTCGCCAATTCTACCCATTATTGACAACCACACTACTCCAATTCTTGGAAGTTCTATATATATATATGAACCAATTTAGAAACCTTGTTCTTGAATCACTAGAACTTCACTAGAGACATCTATTGGTGAGATGTAAAGAAGCTTTTTTACTAAGCAGAAACTCTTATATTGAATTGGTGAATGTTACACGTGTGTTAAGTGGCCACTTAAACCAGCCGATGACGGTGGTCAGCCCCGTAAACGCCCAGACTTCCATATTCTTCTTCATCTTTGATGAGATGTCAAAAAATAATATGAAAATAACTCCTGTAATTGGAGATAATCCAGATTTTGTGAACAAGTATTTGGACACACTCAAAATGTTGTATATGAACCAATGTAGAAACATTGTTCTTGAATCACTAGAACTTCACTAGAGACATCTATTGGTGAGATGTAAAGAAGCTTTTTATTAAGCAGAAACTCTTATATTAGTATGTGAGGTCCGAATCCTGGATTATAATCACACACATGAGAAACTCCAGAAAATACCATTTTCATTTTTATTACTTAAGCTTATAATAGACCAGATAATTTATTTACAAATAAAAATAATAATATGATGATAACTCCTGTAATTGGTGATAATCCAGATTTTGTGAACAAGTATTTGGACACACTCAAAATGTTTTAAATATAAGTCATGGAGCATTTCGAGAATAGCTCTTCCGTTTTAAAATTAGACAAAACTCTACTTGTGAACGTGATGAGACGTCATCACAAGATGTCCTTCATTTAGTTTTGTATAAAAACAATGGAATAGACCATATGGATTCAATATCATTTATCAATCAAGATTCGCCTTTATATTTTATTCTACATATTTTCTAAATAGACACTACAAAATCCAAAAGATCTTTTTGCCCTCATAAAAAATTGTCAACTGCAAATCTTCTTTCGCATATTTTGTTACCAATTTAAATATTTCTTTATCAAAAATTGGACATAACCACACTAAATGAGTCTCATCACATTCACAAGTACTAATTTTAAGACGGTTGAGTGTTGTAAGAATATTATTTACAGACGGTTAAGCGTTGTAAGAATATTAACGGCGTTAGTGAAATCGGCACACGATTAGAAGCAAAATATATTCATGATCACCCTGACGTTGAGTACGATACTTTATCAAATGCTTTAAGTATCCTCTTTACTTTGAAATAAACTGCGCCCAGTCTAACTTTGGCCATGATGCATAAAATAATATCTGAGTAGGCACGAGTACTTTGCTTTCCGATAATGCGTAATTAATTAATGTATGTGATAACCTACTTATTAAAAATATTTTTTAAATATTGAATATTGTTAAGTAGAAAGTGTTTTAGTATTAATCAGTCTTGATAAAGAATCGGTTAGTTCCGAAACCAGTAAACATTATAATTAAGTTAAAATAAATTATTTATAGTGATTTTATGACAAACTTACATTTTAATTATAAAATAAATAATTATATACTATGATTAAAGAAAACACTTGTTTTTTACCACTTGAGTTTTATTATAGACTACATGTTTCAGAAGTTAAACTTCCATCATTCAGGTCTGTATAACTAAAATATAAAATATAAAATTGTTCTATAATTATTTATTTTATATTTTAGTTACTATACAGACCTGAATGATGGAAGTTTAACTTCTGAAACATGTAGTCTATAATAAAACTCAAGTGGTAAAAAACAAGTGTTTTCTTTAATCATTGTAACATGTCTTACCACAAAGTAAATGCCGAAACAATAAATAAAATAATTTATTTATTGACTTGGCGTTCGTTTGATAATGCCCTAACAAGGCGAAACAATTGTCACAATATAATTTTTTATGTGTTTTTTGTTAATAAAATACAACTTAGTAGACTTAAAAAATCTGTGTTTGATTTAAAATTAATACATAAAATAAAATAATATTTATTTAATTTTTTTGTTACAGGAATCGGTCGAAGTATACTGGAACAGCAAGGAAAAAATTCATAAAATATGGTGACAAATTTGACTACAACACAAACTCCTAGTTTAGACAACCAAATAGTGATTGTGTTTTTCAAATACATAAACAGAACTTGCGCAAAACATTTCTTCGTGAAATAGAAATAAATAAGTGATCTAATTTGTTCTTAAGATTTTAATTATTGTGATTCTAAGTGCCTTAGTTTGAGGTTTTTTTTAATTAATATAGGGTGGTTCGGTTCTGTGATAATTTTTATTTATTACTAGTGACATTTTTAGTGAATTTTCCGCAATGGGTTTGCACATGCAATACTTGAGGGTGGGACAAGGTGCTAGGAGCAAAGTTTTCGGTATCAATCCTGAAACGGGATTCGCGGAGAGATCTGGAAACCCACCTCTAAACATGTTGATATCGGAGCAAGGGAAAATCAACCATGGTGAGTATTTTTTTTTTATTTTTCAAATTTTTGCTATACGCGGTATGTAATAATCTTGAATGTTTCAAAAAGCCCATATTTTGTGGCCCAGCATTCGTTAAGTTGCATTCATTACACCGGAGATGTCACATCGCGCACTCCTTTCAAGAACGTCATAAATCAAAAACCGTCAATTTTCAGTTGTGCATGTTTTCGGAATGCTCAGAAAATGTACTATATCCCAGCAAAAGAGACGTATTTTTAACTTAATATTTACCCGCTACAGGGCAAAAAATGTTGTTTTTGCATTTTGAAAAAAAGGTATTGTTTAATTATTTTTTAAAATAAACTGAATATTTTTCAAATGGAGAAAAAACCTTCACGTTTTACCTAATAAGATCTGTTACACAGTAAAAATTCAATAAGTGGCTTGATATTTATTTTTAATACATTGTGTTATATTTTTAAACTTTAAAAACGTTCTCCTGAAAAATCAAGTTTTTTGATTTATGACGTTCTTGAAAGGAGTGAGCGACATGTCTCTTCACGCCTGATTTTTATACCC